>NC_091950.1:22558320-22823320 GCF_031021105.1 Erythrolamprus reginae
TCCCCTGGGTCCCGCCAAGCAACATTGTTTAGTTGACGGGACCCGGAGAAGGCCAACTCTGTGGGACCTAACTGGTCACTGGGATTCGTGCGGCAGAAGGTGGTCCCTGAGGTAATCTAGTCCGGTGCCATGAAGGGCTTTATAGGTCATAACCAACACTTTGAATTGTGACCGGAAACTGATCGGCAACCAATGCAGACTGCGGAGTGTTGGTGTGACATGGGCATATTTGGGAAAGCCCATGATTGCTCTCGCAGCTGCATTCTGCACGATCTGAAGTTTCCGAACACTTTTCAAAGGTAGCCCCATGTAGAGAGCGTTACAGTAGTCGAGCCTCGAGGTGATGAGGGCATTCATTCATTCATTCATTCATTCATTCATTCATTCATTCATTCATTCATTCAGTTAGTCCAATACACAATGAGGGTTTTAGTGGGTATATATATATATATATACACATAGTAAAATACATGATGAAGGTTATAGGGGAGATACTCATAGTAAAATATATCTAAGAAAGAATAGAAGAGAAGATATAGGAATAAAACATATCAATGAAAGAATAGAAGAAAGAGATATAGGAATAGAAGAAAGGTATAGGAGATATAGGAGAGCAATAGGACAGGGGACGGAAGGCACTCTAGTGCACTTGTACTCGCCCCTTGCTCATATTGTCACTCCACTTTGTTTTAGATCTCTGTTGTGGAACACAAATATATACATACATTTCTGGAATATTTGACCGAATGTCTGCTTTCTGTTGTGCAAGCTGGAAATTGAAAGATGCGAACAAAGAATTCTGAGTTAGCACACACAGCCAATGTTCACTTCTGGAACTGATTTTAGCTATTTGCCTTTATATTCTTTTCAGTTTAAATTTCCTTTAAATTCCAGGGGCAAAAATGGAATCAAGGGTAGGAGAAAAACAACCATAAATCATAGGCCGGATACTTGTCCTCTCTTTAAAAGATCCTGATCACAGCTTTCTACTGTGACTGGAATGAAGGTGCAATATAGGATAACCAAGTAACTGTTTTTTGACCATCCTGTAAGAACCTAAGAAGAGCCATGCTGAATCAGGCCAAAGCCCATTGAGTCCAGCATTCTGTGGTGACACAGTGGCCCACCAATTGTCCATGGGGATCTTGTTTGTTTGTTTGTTTGTTTGTTTGTTTGTTTGTTTGTTCGTTCGTTCGTTCGTTCGTTCGTTCGTTTGTTCATTCATTCATTCAATTTTTATGCCGCCCTTCTCCTTAGACTCAGGGCGGCTTACAACATGTTAGCAATAGCACTTTTTTAACAGAGCCAGCCTATTGTCCCCACAATCCGGGTCCTCATTTTACCCACCTCGGAAGGATGGAAGGCTGAGTCAACCTTGAGCCGGTGATGAGATTTGAACCGCTGACCGTCAGATCTAAAGTCAGCTTCAGTGGCCTGCAGTACAGCACTCTACCTGCTGTGCCACCCTGGCTCAACTTGAGCAGAAAGAAAAGGCAAGACCCTCCCTTTCCCCTGACCCCCAACAAATGGTACTCAAGGGAATCCTGCCTGCCTCAACCAACATAGAGGTGGCACATGGACATCCGTTTCAATAACCACTGATACACTTGGCATCCATGAATCTGTCTAATCCTGCCTTGAAGCTATCCAGATTGACAGCTGTCACGACCTCTTCTGGAAGTGAATTCCATAAACCAATGACCCTCTGGGTGAAGAAATATTTCCCTTTATGTGCCCCCTCGTCCTAGTATTGTGTGATAGAGAAAATAATTTTTGTCTATCCACCTTTTCTATCCCATGCATGATTTTATACACTTCGATCAAGTCACCAACACCGTCTTTCGAGGCTGAAGGTGTTGCAACCTGGTTTCATAGGGGAGGTGCTCCATTTCCTTGATCATTCTTGTTGAATTAAGTTCTTAAGTGGAGGCACCGCCGTACATGTTTTCTTTAAATGCTGTTGACATTGTCATTTTATAATTGCAGTTTTCTTGACCACCATTTTTCCGAAGTGGTTTGCCATTGTCTGCTTCTTGGGACTGAGAGAGAATGACTGGCCCGAGGTCACCCAAGTGATTATTTTGCCCAAGGCAAGACTAGAATTTCCAATCTCCAAGTTTCTAACTTGATGCCTTGAGCACTAAACTGGCTCTGAACAACAGAAGGCATTTTTGCTTACTTTATATTGCAAATTTCCAGGGTCTCAAGGAAAGATATTTTTTTTTACATGTTATTCGATGTTTAACTGGAAATGGTTGGTACTTCCTGCAAGCAAGCCATATGCTCCACCCTTGACCTACAGATAGCCTCTTGATGAACAAATGAAATTATGGGTGCATGTAGCCCACCATTAACCACTCTAAGGGTCACTAGGCATCTTTTTTTCTAGCCGGGCTGCCAAAGGTCCCTCTTCATTAGAGACTGAATCTCCTCTTGACCTTTTTCTTGCAAAGTCACTGACCCACAACCCCACAGCACTCTATAAGCCTAGATTCAGCTCCACTGTCATTCAAGAGAGTATGAAATCTGCAAGCCGTTGCAATAAAGTACATCATCCATTCTTTTTTAAAAAAAAATCCAGATGAATGAAAGATAGGGGTTGGGAAACCTATTCCTGTAAAAGAAAGTTAAAAGAGTAATTCTACGGTAATCTCACACTACTAACCAGAGCACACAAAACTTTCGCCGGACCAATCCTTGAATAAAGCTCATCTGTATGGAACCAGGGGTGGGCTACTTCCCAGACCGAGGGAGGGGGGACACACCGCAGGGTAGCAAAAATGGAGCTCCACCCCAGAGCACCCACTTTACACTGAAAAATGTTGAAAGAAAATGCAGGGCGTCCTTCATAAGCCACGCCCACAGTGTTGGCACAGTTCTGTGTTAGCAAAAACTTCAGAAGAGAAGGATTTAGGGGTAGTGATTTCTGACAGCCTCAAAATGGGTGAGCAGTGTGGTCGGGCAGTAGGAAAAACAAGTAGGATGCTTGGCTGCATAGCTAGAGGTATAACAAGCAGGAAGAGGGAGATTGTGATCCCACTATATAGAGTGCTCGTGAGACCACATTTGGAATACTGTGTTCAGTTCTGGTGACCTCACCTACAAAAAGATATTGACAAAATTGAACGGGTCCAAAGACGAATTACAAGAATGGTAAGCGTAAAACGTATCAGGAAAGACAATGAACTCAATCTGTATAGTCTGGAGGACAGAAGGGAAAGAGGGGACATGATCGAAACATTTAAATATGTTAAAGGGTTAAATAAGGTCCAGGAGGGAAGTGTTTTTAATAGGAAAGTGAACACAAGAACAAGGGGACACAATCTGAAGTTAGTTGGGGGAAAGATCAAAAGCAACATGAGAAAATATTATTTCACTGAAAGAGTAGTAGATCCTTGGAACAAACTTCCAGCAGATGTGGTTGGTAAATCCACAGTAACTGAATTTAAACATGACTGGGATAAACACATATCCATCCTAAGATAAAACACAGGAAATAGTATAAGGACAGACTAGATGGACCATGAGGTCTTTTTCTGCCGTCAGTCTTCTATGTTTCTATATTTCTATGGTAGTAAAAATTTTGGTAGCCCTTTACTGTCTGGAACCCACACCGCCTTTCAGACATAAATATATTAGAAAACATCCAGAAATACTTCACGAGAAGAACCCTCCACTCCTCCAAATGCAACAGAAACTCAACCCTGATTAGACAGAGTGGCTGTGGGTTTTGCCTCCCAAGGACAATTCCATCCGTCCGTCCATCACCCTGGGAGGGGAATTATTGACCCCCTCAGAGAGGGTCCGCAACTTGGGCATCCTCCTCAATTCACAGCTCACATTAGAAAAACATCTTTTGGCTGTGGCGAGGGGGGCGTTTGCCCAGGTTCGCCTGGTGCACCAGTTGCAGCCCTATTTGGACCGGGAGTCACTGCATACAGTCACTCATGCCCTCATCACCTCGAGGCTCGACTACTGTAATGCTCTCTACATGGGGCTACCTTTGAAAAGTGTTCAGAAACTTCAGGTCGTGCAGAATGCAGCTGCGAGAACAATCATGGGCTATCCCAAATATGTCCATGGTGTAACATGGACATATTTGGGATAACCCATGATTGTTCTCGCAGCTGCATTCTGCACGATCTGAAGTTTCCGAACACTTTTCAAAGGTAGCCCCATGTAGAGAGCATTACAGTATCTCAGGGACCGCCTTCTGCTACACGAATCCCAGCGACCAGTTAGGTCCCACAGATTTGGCCTTCTCCGGGTCCCGTCAACTAAACAATGTCGCTTGGCGGGACCCAGGGGAAGAGCCTTCTCTGTGGCAGCTCCAGCCCTCTGTAACCAACTCCCCCCAGAGATTAGAATTGTCCCCACCCTCCTTGCCTTTCGTAAGCTTCTTAAAACCCACCTCTGCCGCCAGGCATGGGGGAACTAAGATACTCTTTCCCCCTAGGCCTTTACAATTTTATGCATGGTATGTCTGTATATATTTAAAATAAGGGTTTTTAACTGTTTTAATATTGGATTGTTATATGCTGTTTTTATTACTGTTGTTAGCCGCCCCAAGTCTACGGAGAGGGGCGGCATACAAATCCAATAAATAAATAAATAAATGAATAAATGAATGAATGAATCAATGAATGAATGAATCAATGAATCAATGAATCAATGAATCAATCAATCAATCAATCAATCAATCAATCAATCAACTGGACTCGAAATCCTAGGCTTAGAAAGCTTAGAACTACAGTACGTCGCCTTAAACACGACCTAAGCATAGCCCATAAAATCATCTGATGCAACATCCTTTCTGTCAACAACTACTTCAGCTTCAATCACAACAATACAAGGGCACACAACAGATACAAACTCAACCACTGAAAACATGACTGTAAGAAATACGACTTTAGCAACCGAGTAGTTAATGCATGGAACTCTCTACCTGACTCTGTAGTATCATCACCTAACCCCCAAAAGTTGCCTTTAGACTGTCCACTGTTGACCTCACCTGATTCCTAAGAGGTCAGTAAGGGGCGTGCATAAGTGCAGCAGTGTGCTTTCCGTCCCCTGTCCTAATGTTTCGCTATCATGTATATAAATATTGTTATATCTTTGTATACTACCAATACGGATCTGGCTGGATAGATAGGTAGGTAGGTAGGTAGGTAGGTAGGTAGTAGGTAGAGAGAGAGAGAAAGAGATATAGATAGAACAATAGATAGATAGGTAGGTAGGTAGGTAGGTAGGTAGGGAGAGAGAGAGATAGGTAGGTAGGTAGGTAGGGAGAGAGAGAGAGAAAGAGATAGATAGACAGATAGATAGATAGATAGGTAGGTAGGTAGGTAGGTAGGTGGAGAGAGAGAGAGAGATAGGTAGGTAGGTAGGTAGGTGGAGAGAGAGAGAGAAAGAGATAGATAGATAGATAGATAGATAGATAGATAGATAGATAGATAGATAGATAGATGATAGATAGATAGATGATAGATAGATAGATAGATAGATAGATAGATAGATAGATAGATAGATAGATAGATGATAGATAGATAGATAGATAGATAGATAGATAGATAGATAGATAGATAGATAGATAGATAGATAGATAGATAGAAGCTTGCAAAAAGAGCACAGACCTGCTGCGGTAAAAAATAATTATCTTCTGCTGTGCATCTAGAACAAAGAAATAGGAAGGTCATGGGAATGAAACCCAAGAAATTCTCCTCTTTACAGTGTTCTTCAATCTTGGCAACTTCAAGCTGTCTCTGGACTTCAACTCCCAGAATCCCAATGGTGTCGAGGACTTACCTGAAGTGATGCCATTTCTTCTTTTTCTCCTCAAAAGAACAACAATAGCTCAGACGATCTGTGTTGCCTTTCCACCTTCCATTTTTGCACAGGCCTGGTTTCTTCCTGCATCATTCTGGAGGGTGGGAAATGGCACAGAACATTGAGATAAAAGATTGCACGTTACCACAGTGGTGGATTTAGCAATAGCATTTAGCATTCAATTCAATTCAATTCAATTTATTAGATTTGTATGCCGCCCCTCTCCGAAGACTTGGGGCTGCTCACAACAGTAATAAAAAACACTATAAAAATGGAACAAATCTAATAATAAAATTATATAAAACCCCCCAACAATTTAAAAACCATACAGCACATACATACCAAACATAAAATATAAGAAAGCCTGGGGGAGATGTCTTAATCCCCCCATGCCTGGCGGTATAAATGAGTCTTGAGTAGTTTACGAATGACAGGGAGGGTGGGGGCAGTTCTAATCTCCGGGGGGAGTGGGTTCCAGAGGGCTGGGGCCACCATAGAGAAGGCTCTTCCCCGAGGCCTGCCAAACGACATTGTTTGGTCGACGGGACCCGGAGAAGGCCCACTCTGTGGGACCTTATCAGCTGCTGGGATTCGTGCGGTAGAAGGCGGTTCCGGAGATATTCTGGTCCAATGCCATGAAGGGCTTTAAAGGTCATTCCCAACACTTTGAATTCTGACCGGAAGCCTTATATACTGCTTCACTGTGCTTTGCAGGCGTCTCTAAGTAGTTTACAGAGAGTCAGCCTATCTCCCCCAACAATATGGGTCCTCATTTTACCGACCTTGGAAGGACGGGAGGCTGAGTCAACATTGAGCCTGATGAGATTCGAACTGCCAAACTGCTGGCAACTGCTGATCAGCAGAAGTAGCCTGCAGTACAGCACTCTAACCACTGTGCCATTGTGGCTCTTACTCTCTTGCTCTCCCACCCCTCCCTGTGTATAAATGTAGTATTTAAATTATATGTTAATTTTTGTAACTTGTCCCAGAACTACTACCGGACTCTGTAGTATCAACATTTTACCCTTAGATTATCCATGGTTGACCTTTCCAGATTCCTAAAAAAATTCTTTTTTCTTTTTCTTTTATGTATGCTGAGAGCATCTGCACCAAGACAAATTCCTTGTGTGTCCAATCACACTTGACCAATAAAATTCTATTCTATTCTAAGAGGTCAGTAAGGGGCGTGCATAAGTGCACTAGAGTGCCTTCCGTCCCCTGTCCTATTGCTCTCCTATATCTCCTATACCTTTCTTCTATTTCTATACCTCTTCTTCTATTCTTTCATTGATATGTTTTATTCCTATATCTTCTTTTCTATTCTTTCTTAGATATATTTTACTATGAGTATCTCCTCTATAACCTTCATTATGTATTTTACTATGTGTATACCCACTAAAGCCCTCATTGTGTATTGGACAAAATCAATAAATAAAATAAAATAAACAAACCTGGGCATTTTATAGCTTGAGCCTACTGAGATTCGATCTGTCAAACTGCTGGCAGCCGGGGATCAGCAGAAGTAGCTTGTGTACTGCGTTAATGACTCTTCGACATGGGCCGGTTCACTCCTATGGGCTTAGGGCAACCTTCTGCTGACCCTCAGCGCCTCACTGGCTGATAATTCTGCGATTGTTAGTGCCGGGTTAGCACGGACTGCAGCCTCGAACCTGTGAGCTCAAGCTCTCCACGCCAGTCTCAGCCGCCACACCGCTGGGTTAAGGCTCACACTACCTAGTATTGCACTCCAACCACTGCACCACCGAGCTCTTTTTTTTCACTTTCCTTTGCTACTGTTTTGCCCAAATCAAGGCGAAAACCAGCATCTTGGGATTTTATTTTATTTTGTTTTGTTTTATTTTATTTTATTTTATTTTATTTTATTTTACTTTACTTTACTTTACTACTTTACTTTACTTTACTTTACTTTACTTTACTTTACTTTACTTTACTTTACATTACATTACATTACATTACATTACATTACATTACATTACATTTACTTACTTACTTACTTACTTACTTACTTACTTACTTACTTACTTACTTACTTACTTATTTATTAGATTTGTATGCCGCCCCTCTCCGCAGACTCAGGGCGGCTAACAACAGTAAAAAGACAATGTAAACAAATCTAATATTAAAAGTAATTTTAAAAAAACCCCAATTTAAAGAACCAATCATACATGCAGACATACCATGCATAAATTTTATAAGCCTAGGGGGAAGGGAATATCTCAATTCCCCCATGCCTGACGACAGAGGTGGGTTTTAAGAAGCTTACGAAAGGCAAGGAGGGTGGGGGCAACTCTGATATCCGGGGGGAGTTGGTTCCAGAGGGTCGGGGCCACCACAGAGAAGGCTCTTCCCCTGGGTCCCGCCAAATGACATTGTTTAGTCGACGGGACCCGGAGAAGGCCCACTCTGTGGGACCTAACTGGTCACTGGGATTCGTGCGGCAGAAGACGGTCCCGGAATTTTATTCGTGGAAACACTTTGGCTTAAAAAAACACACACCTTCAGCTCCAATGAACCAAACCGCCAATTCCTCTTTGCTTCCAATTATTTATTATTATTATTATTTATTAGATTTGTATGCTGCCCCTCTCCGTAGACTCAGGGCGGCTCACAACATTGATAAAAACAATACATAATGACAAATCTAATAATTAGAATCTAAAATAACAATAGTACATTTTAAAAGTCTAAAAAGCAAGGAACCCCAATATAAAAACCATACATACAGTCATATCATGCATAAAAACTACATAGGCAGGGGGAGATGTCTCAGTTCCCCCACGCTTGACGACAGAGGTTGGTTTTAAGGAGTTTACGAAAGGCAATGCGATAGTCATGGAGGAAGACCACCTTGGTTCATCCTCAAACAGCAGTGCCGACCCTATTTTTATACCGTCTGTGCGGCCTTGTCTCATTGTGGCTGGATTCAAAACTCTCCACCGCCTCCCGGAAGGCATCTCAGCTCATTTGCATTGGTGGGATAAAACGCCGTCCTGTCATTTTTCTCCTGGCTGGCGGCTGAGGTTTTCCAGTGCCTATTAGCTGCAATATCAGTTAAATATTTCAACAGCTTAACAGGGACATTGATTGCTCATTACTCCAGACAGGATTTTGATGGGGCTGAGAAGATGTTGCCAACGCTCGACGGGAACCAAAGTACAGGTAGTCCTCAACTTATATAATAAAATAACTAGCTAATTAACTAGCTAACTAAATAACTAAATGACTAACTAACTAGCTAACTAACTAAATAACTAGCTAACTAACTAATTAACTAGCTAAGTAACTAAATAACTAAATGACTAACTAACTATCTAGCTAACTAAATAACTAAATGACTAACTAACTAGCTAGCTAGCTAGCTAACTAACTAAATAAATAAATAACAAGCTAACTAAATAACTAAATTAACTAACTAACTAACTAACTAACTAACTAACCAACCAACCAACCAACCAACCAACCAACCAACCAACCAACCAACCAACCAGATAACTAGATAACTAGATAACTAAATAATCAAGTAACCAAATAACTAAATAACTAAACTAACTAATTTTCTTACAACTGTTCATTTAGCAAGCATTTGAAGTTACAATGACACTGTTTTGGGGAATTTCAGGGGTGGCATGTATATTGATCAATTCCCTCCTGTTTTAATAAACTTTTTAAGAGTTGGAAGGGCCCTTAGAGATCATCTAGTCTAACTTCTCCTCAATGCAAGATCTGCTAAAGCAGTGGTTCTCAACCTTTCTAATGCCGCGAACCCAGGGGTTGGGCTGCTGCCCGGATAGGGGGGGACACACAGTGGAGTAGCAAAAATGGAGCTCCATCCCAGAGCACCCAATTTGCATTGAAAGATGTTAAAGAAAATGCAGGGCGTCCTGCATAAGCCACACCCACAGTGTGGTAGTAAAAATTTTCATAGCCCTTCATTGCTTATGGCTGTTTTCCATGCTCATAACTGTGGTTGTTGCAGCATCCCTGTAGTCGTATCAGTGGTGGTGGGTTGCTGCTGGTTCTTACCGGTTTGTCCATATCAGTGGCCAGTGGTGGGCCACCATTGCCCGACACTCCTGGGACGTGGCACGCACATGCTCCCGGCACAAGATTCGGCTTCCTGCAAATGCGCAGAAGCCAAATCTCATGTGATGGCAGCCGCGCATGGAGGTTTTGCCCAACTTTTGCTTCCGCGCTTGCGCACAATTCTCTTTCCTTCTTTGTGGCACATGAAAATTTAATAATTGTATTTTCAAACCCCTCTTTTCTTCTCCCTTGGAGTTCAAGGTTGTGTGTTCTCACAACTTATCTTTAAGAGATCTCTTAAGCTGACTCCTCCCTCCGCTCCCATTATTTCCCTCCCTTGCCCCCGCATACACTATAATGGGTGGATTTTGCAATATAATTAGATGGCAAGCTTCCTTTAGCATGTGCTGATCAAGGAGAAAATAATCTGTAGACCCCCCACCTTCTCCCTCGCCATTTTCCTTATACAGTGATACCTCATCTTACAAACGCCTCGTCATACAAACTTTTCGAGATACAAACCCGGGGTTTAAGATTTTTTTGCCTCTTCTTACAAACTATTTTCACCTTACAAACCCACGGCCGCCGCTGGGATGCCCTGCCTCTGGACTTCTGTTGCCAGCGAAGTACCCGTTTTTGCGCTGGTGGGATTCTCCTGAGGCTCCCCTCCATGGGAAACCCTATCTCTGGACTTCCGTGTTTTTGTGATGCTGCAGGGGAATCCAGCAGTGCAAAACCAGGCGCTTCGCTGGCAACGGAAGTCTGGAGGTGGAGCTTCCCAGCAAGGGGAGCCTCAGTGAAATCCCAGCATCACAAAAACGGTCCGGAGGTGGGGTTTCGAGGACTTTGGTGTTTTTGCGATGCTGCGATTTCATTGATGCTCCCTTTGATGGGAAACCCCACCTCCAGGCAAAAGGGGTGAATTTTGGGCTTGCACGCATTAATCGTTTTTCCATTGATTCCTATGGGAAACATTGTTTCATCTTACAAACTTTTCACCTTAAGAACCTCGTCCTGAAACCAATTAAGTTTGTAAGACAAGGTATCACTGTATTAGGAATCTTCTTGGTAGAAACCCTGATTCTCAATGATTTTTGCATCCAGAAAGCATGCCTCATTTTGAGGCCACTCTTAACAGACACTTTAAAGATTTGACACTTGAAGAGAGGCGCCTGCCTTTTGCACAATTTAAATTTACACTTCCCAGCTCTTTAACATCTTCAACACATCCTCCATTATAATACAATCCCTGCTTGGCCCTGCCCCCTACCTTATTCCTTCCAGTTCTCCACAATTAACTCTGGAAAATGCCGCAGGGAGAACAGCTAATAAACATCTGACGGTGTATTAAGAGGTGCTCAAAAGATGCTCATTTCAAGCTAGAGTAAACCTGCCATCAGACTCTTGAGGGACCAGGGAATCCTGAAGCCATCTACAGTTCCCAGTTTGATCGATGCAATCTTCCAGTTATGTTCAGGACTTCGAGAGACCAGTTTCAAGATTTGAGTGCAGGGGGAAAAGACCAACAACAAGGTTATTTTTAAATATATATATATGGTGTTCCCTTACTTTTCGCGGGGGATGCGTTCCGAGACTGCCCGCGAAAGTCGAATTTCCACGAAGTAGAGATGCGGAAGTAAATACACTATTTTTGGCTATGAACAGTATCACAAGCCTTCCCTTAACACTTTAAACCCCTAAATGGCAATTTTTCCTTCCCTTAGCAACCATTCAGATTATTACTCACCATGTTTATTTATTAAAGTTTATTAAAAAAATATTTATTAAAGGCAGACGAATGTTTGACGATGACATATGATGTCATCGGGTGGGAAAACCGTGGTATAGGGAAAAAACCCACGAAGTATTTTTTAATTAATATTTTTGAAAAATCGTGGTATAGACTTTACGCAAAGTTCGAATCCGTGAAAATCGAGGGAACACTGTATATATTATTTTATTTTCCATTTCATATCTATCGATCTATCTATTGATCTATCTATCTATTGATCGATCGATCGATCAATCGATCCATCCATCATTTATCTAGTATCTATTTATTTATACATACATATATACATACATACACATATTTTATTCATTCATTCATACATTCATATATACATGCATACATAAATACATATTTCTATGCCACCTAATCCCAAAGGACTCAGGGCGGCTTACAATAATATAAAAAAGATACAAATACAATAAAAAAGAATTCAAATATAGAAATCTAAAACTATAAAACCCCAGTTTAAAAAAACCCACAACTCAACTGTCCAAACAACACACAAACATGCCATTCAACATGATTCGGCCATGACAGATGTCAAATTCATGGACCCCAGGCCTGCCAGCAAAGCCAACATACAAATATCAATGCATAAACCTTGCATATATTTCAAAAACATACACAGTTACATAGTTATATATTTCTTAACTAATCTTTTTTTATATTTATAACAACACCTTTATCTTAATAATTGATTGTCAGTCTGTATTCATTTTTCTTTTTCTCAACCAGTTTTGAAGGACATCTCTAAGGGGAAATATATTTTAGTTCACTTGGAACAAATGTACTATAATGCAATTTTGGAGGTTTCCAAGTGGATGGGGATGTTAATATAGAGGCAGGGAAAATTCAAGACTGAACCTGCACAGATGTATATACTTTCTCAATCTCCTGAGGTTCCCATTTACAAAAATCAGAGGTTTCCTGTCTTGCAGGGTAAACTGTATCTGTGTTTGAGGTTCTTTTCACTGAAACGTCCTTTCTCAATGCTATACGCCCGTGTTTCTCAACTTTGGCAATTTTTAGATTAGTGGAGCTAGCCAGCTATGAAAGAAAAGAAAAGGAAAGGAGGAAAGGAAAAGAAAGGAAAGGAGGAAGGAAGAAGGAAGGAAGGAAGGAAGGAAGGAAGGAAAGAAAGAAAGAAAGAAAGAAAGAAAGATCTACTTTCCTGTAGGATTTTAGGAAACATACATCATACAAAGAAAAACATAATAATAACACCATAAATCAATTCCAGAAACATAACCAAACTCAAGTGCATATCAATTTTCTTATCTTGTTGCCAAGAAATTACCTGGGTGTCTCCATGAAGTCACCAGGAATCAAATGACTCAAAAATAGAGTTTACCATTTAAAAAAACCAACGGGATAATAAGTGGTGAAAGTCTTTAAAATGGCAGTTCAATTTCTCTTCATTTTTCACACCAGATTGCAGCTGATACAGTGCTCTCAGTCGTAGTTGTTTTTATTTGTGCTTTTGAATCAGTTTTTGACTCCTGGAAACTGACTGGACCAGTGCAGTTTTTGGGGCAAGGTTTTTAAAAAGTAGCTTGCCCTTTTCTCCTTCATAGGGTTAGAATAGAGTAGAGTGTAGAGGAGAGTATAGAGCAGACCTGGGCAAAATGACCGGCCTGCGGAGGTAGGAAGGATGGAAGGAAGGAAGGAAGGAAGGAAGGAAGGAAGGAAGGAAGGAAGGAAGGAGAAATGGAGGGAACAAGGAAGGAAGGAAGGAGTGGGCAATTAATTTATAATTATAATATAATATAATTATAATATAATATAATATAATATAATATAATACTGTATAATATAATATAATATAATATAATATAATATAATATAATATAATATAATATAATATAATATAATATAATACAATACAATACAATACAATACAATACAATACAATACAATACAATACAATACAATACAATACAATATAATATAATATAATATAATATGCTGTATTTAATTATAATTTATAATTATAATATAATTAACTCAGTTCTACCCAATAATATATAGTATTGGGTAGAACTGAGTTAATTATATTAATCCGGCCCTCTAAAACCATCCCAATTTCTCATGCGGCCCCAGGGCAAAATTAATTCCCCACCCCTGGTGTAGAGTGTAGAGTGTAGAGTGTAGAGTAGAGTAGAGTAGAGTAGAGTAGAGTAGAGTAGAGTAGAGTAGAGTAGAGTAGAGTAGAGTAGAGTAGAGTAGAGTAGAGTAGTTAGAAGGGACCTTGGAGGTCTTCTTTAAAACTTCTTTAAAATTTTCAGTGTTGGAGCATTTAGAACTTCGGGAGGCCAGCTGGGTGGAAAGATTTTTATATGTATCACAATAGTCGACTGTATTGAGCCCAAAAATTCTGTTGCTAAGTAAGACAGCTGATAGGTTGAATTTTGCCCATTTTACAACCACAGTTGTTAAATGAATCACTGCAGTTCTTAAATAGTAACATGGTTGTTAAGTGAATCTGGCTTCCCCATTGACTTCATTTGTCAGAAGGTGAGAAAAGGTAATCCCATGATATCAGGACACTACAACTGTTATAAGTACATGCCAGATGCCAAGCATTCAAATGACCATAGGGATGACCATAGGGATAACTGCAACAGTTAGAAGTGTGAAAAATAGCCACGAATCAATTTTTTCAATGCTGTTGTAAGTAGAGGACTACCTGTACTCTTTTATGATTCCCAGGTTGGTCTCATTAAACTACTGAGATATTTTGGCTAAATGGAGCTTGGACTTTGTGTCTGGCTGCCTGTTAGAATATCTATAAATAGTTTCCAAAATTGGGAACAAGTATATGTTGATGGGAACTTAAAAATAAAAGCAAGATATTTATTTAATCGGATTTGTCTCCAAGGACTCGGGGCGGCTCACAATATATATACAAAGACACAATAGCATAGTAATCCAATTAATATCCATAAAAATAATCTTAAAAATAATCTTTAGAAATTCTAACATGTTGCAAGCCGCCCTGAGTCTAAGGAGAAGGGCGGCATAAAAATTGAATAAATAAAATAAATAAATAAATAAATAAACTTTAAAAACTAAGCATAAGCATTGATTCAACAAAATGGCCGTGTTATGTTCATATCCTCATTGTTGAATGTGTTCTCACTCTTCTGAGGTACCTGTGTCAGGATTAGTACCTGAGGTAATATTCCAGTCACAGTGGAAAAGGTTATAATTAGTGTAAAGTAAAAGGAATGCTAAGTCATAGTGGTTCAGCAGAATGTGCTACGACCTGATTGGTCAAGATCTGTATATACTGTAATGCCCCTTTGCATGGGTGTGGTTTGTGGCTTGTGGTCAGTCTAGTAAGATAGTTTGGTGTTTGTAATATAGAATAGAGGATATAGTTTTGATACTAAGAAGAAGTAAAAGTCTTCTGAAGAATTCCTGCTGTAGCGTCTTCATTCTGAAACCTTTCCAGTGTCTGATATCCTTTCTATTTCAGGGCAGGCAGCTTCTAAACTCAACTCTGACAACCTAGCAGTAAAGGGAGATATTGTGGTTATGGGTGATTTCAACATGCCTGATGTTGACTGGAATATCCCCAGTGCCCTTACATGCAAAAGTAAGAATATAGTAGAGGCCTTTACAGGAGCAGCTATGGCACAGCTAGTTAAGACACCAACTAGAGGGGAGAATATTCTAGATTTAGTTTTTACAAATGGGAATCGGGTTTCAGAGGTCAAGGTGGGAGAAAATTTAGGTTGCAGCGACCATCTATGTTTGTGGTTTGATGTAAAAACTGATTGTGAGCAATCCTATACTGCAACCAAAGTATTGGATTTCAGAAAAACAAATTTTAATGCAATGGGGGAATATTTAAATAATGAATTAAAGGGGAGGGATAAAATGGCAGGAGCGAGCACCCAGTGGACTGTATTAAAAAAGGCCATCTTAAAAGCCACAAGACTTTATGTAAAGCAAGTAACTAAAGGTAAAAGGAAGAAGAAACCGCTATGGTTTAGCAATGATGTAAGGGCTATAGTCAATGAAAAAAAGGCTGCCTATAGGAGGTATAAAGAGTCTGGAAGTATAGCTGATAGAGAGGTGTATAAAATGAGACAGAAGGAGGCGAAACAGATAATATATGCTGCTAAAGCCTCAAAAGAGGAAGAAATAGCAAAATCTGTAAAGAAGGGGGATAAAACCTTCTTCAGATATATTAGTGATAGGAAGAAGAAAAACTGCAGCATCACAAAGCTTAGTACCGGGAATAATACATGCATTGATGGGAATAAGGAGATCGCTGACCATTTCAATAGCTACTTCTGTTCAGTTTTCTCAAAAGACACCTTACAAAATAATACTATAGAGGGATATAGCATTGCTTCCAGCTGTACGGATTCAGCTCCAGTGATCTTAGAAGCCGATGTCTTAGAAGAACTTGAAAGATTAAAGATAAATAAGGCAATGGGTCCAGATGGCATCCATCCCAGAGTTCTTAAAGAACTCAGATCTGTCATTGCTACCCCCCTGACTGATTTGTTTAACCAATCCCTGTTAACAGGAGATGTTCCTGAGGATTGGAGAATGGCCAGTGTTGTGCCTCTCCACAAGAAGGGCAGTAGAGAAGAAGCTGGAAACTACAGGCCAGTTAGCTTGACATCAGTTGTAGTTAAAATGATGGAGACTCTACTCAAAAAGAGGATAAATCAGCATCTAAAAAACAATAACTTATTGGACCCAAATCAGCATGGCTTTACTGAAGGCAAATCGTGTCAGACTAATCTCATTGAGTTCTTTGACTATGTCACAAAGGTGTTGGATCAAGGTGGTGCCATGGATATTGCCTATCTGGACTTCAGCAAAGCCTTTGATACGGTTCCACATAAAGAGCTGATAGATAAATTAGTGAAGATTGGACTTAATCCCTGGATAGTTCAGTGGATTTCAAGCTGGCTGAAGCATAGACATCAGAGAGTTATTGTTAATGGCGAGTATTCTGAGCAGAGACAGGTTACAAGCGGTGTGCCACAAGGGTCTGTTCTGGGTCCTATTCTTTTTAATATGTTTGTGAGTGACATAGGGGAAGGTTTGGTAGGGAAGGTTTGCCTATTTGCCGATGACTCTAAAGTGTGCAATAGGGTTGATATTCCTGGAGGGGTCTGTAATATGGTAAATGATTTAGCGTTACTAGATAAATGGTCAAAGCAATGGAAACTGCAGTTTAATGTTTCCAAATGTAAAATAATGCACTTGGGGAAAAGGAATCCTAAATCTGAGTATTGCATTGGCAGTTCTGTGTTAGCAAAAACTTCAGAAGAGAAGGATTTAGGGGTAGTGATTTCTGACAGTCTCAAAATGGGTGAGCAGTGTGGTCGGGCGGTAGGAAAGGCAAGTAGGATGCTTGGCTGCATAGCTAGAGGTATAACAAGCAGGAAGAGGGAGATTGTGATCCCCTTATATAGAGCGCTGGTGAGACCACATTTGGAGTACTGTGTTCAGTTCTGGAGACCTCACCTACAACAAGATATTGACAAAATTGAACGGGTCCAAAGACGGGCTACAAGAATGGTGGAAGGTCTGAAGTATAAAACGTATCAGGAAAGACTTAATGAACTCAATCTGTATAGTCTGGAAGACAGAAGGAAAAGGGGGGACATGATCGAAACATTTAAATATGTTAAAGGGTTAAATAGGGTTCAGGAGGGAAGTGTTTTTAACAGGAAAGTGAACACAAGAACAAGGGGACACAATCTGAAGTTAGTTGGGGGAAAGATCAAAGGCAACATGAGAAAGTATTATTTTACTGAAAGAGTAGTAGATCCTTGGAACAAACTTCCAGCAGACGTGGTTGGTAAATCCACAGTAACCGAATTTAAACATGCCTGGGATAAACATATATCCATTGTAAGATAAAATACAGGAAATAGTAAAAGGGCAGACTAGATGGACCATGGGGTCTTTTTCTGCCGTCAGTCTTCTATGTTTCTATGTAAACTAAGCACTCTTTTTGTACTGCAAAGAGCACTCTTCCCAAAACAACCCGGTAGTCTGTACAATTTCCCTTAAGCAGTCATTAAGTACTTAGCCAGCAGCTGTGGAGAAACTTCACATCCCTTCTTCTTCCAACGAAGGGAGACACACACACAGACTGCTCTGCTTTGGTTTCAAAGGCATGAAAAAGCAACAAAGTCCACCACACAAGATTCCTGACGAAACTGCAACAGATATCCTTCCACAATGGCCAAACCCACATGTTGCTATTTATAGCAGCAGCCCTAATTACTGGAGCCCCACCCAAACACAGGTGGCCTCCCTTATTTCCTGTAATATGTTCTTACTTGGTCTCTTCTATGCATAATTCTGCGCTTGCGTGGGTCCAAAACGTCATCATCTGAATCAATGGAAGATAAGGGAGAGTGACTGCCTGGGCTATGTGCCAAGCCCCCCTCTGCCGAGTCACTCCCACCTTCTTCTTCGTCCGAGGAAACTAAACTCTGAACTGATTCTGTCGGCAATAACACAGGCCTTTGACATGTTGAATTTTCCCCTGCATCCACCTCCCCATTCCCTGGGGCAGGAGCTGGGCCAGAGCCAACCACAACAATATATATTCAGCAAAAACATGTGACATATATATGTGCACTTATATACCGCTTCATGGTGCTTTTACAGCCCTCTCTAAGTGGTTTACAGAATCTGACAATCTCCCAACAATCTGAGTGCTCATTTTACCCACCTCAGAAGGATGGAAGGCTGAGTCAATGTTGAGACTGGTGAGATTTGAACTGGTGAACTATAGCCAGCAGTCAACAGAAGCAGCTTGCAGTACTGCACTCTAACCACTGTGCCATCAAGGCTTATAAAAGACCCTCTTATATTTTTTTGAATCCTGAAATAAGCGCTTGGCTTTATTACCATGAACTCAAAAGCCCGATTGCGCTCATTATCAGGGGATGTCTTATTTTGGGGGAAAACAGGTTACTAAAGGATGATAATCCTGAATTTTCCCTAAATAGACACAGAGGAAATTCAAACTGAAAAACAATATTTCTCTCCATCTTCTTTTCTCATAAAATCTAAGATGTGTTCTGTCGGGCTCTCTGGTAGAATCCTCCCGAAAATTCACAGGTACAAATTTCAGACACACACACATTTGAAAATTCAAAACAATGTTCTTTATAATGAAAATTCACTTAAACCAAGCCCTCTTTTGGTATAGCCAAGAGCACTCGTCTCCAAACAAACTGGTAATTGGTACAAGTCCCTTATCAGTTCTGATATACTTAGTTTGCAGCTGTGAGGCAATTCATAGTCCTTCTTCTTTCACAAAGTGAAACACACTTTGCTCTGGTTTAGTTTCAAAGCGGAGAAAAATCAGCACACAAAGGTCGAAGTCAGTAAAGCAGTCACGAAACACAACGATCAGATAATCCTCCTCAATGACCAAACTATAAATAGCAGCCTCACTAATGACCACAGCCCCACCCAACCACAGGTGGCCTCATTTTCTTTGATAATGTTCTGTCTGGGTGCCCCCAGACTTCAACATCAACTGAAAAAAGCAGCCAGACATGCTGGGAAAAGCAAAGGCATTTTATAGTTTGAAAAACAAACACAGAGAAAAACCTGTTCTTCCACACAGGCAGGCTATGAGGCTTCACAGCAGAGTCAGGACGGCCAGACAATACAGCAGACTTCTTGCTGGCACACACACCACTGTAGAGAATAAGACCCACGCCTTCCCCCCAAAGGTTTCAGCCTTCAAGGCCACAAGCCAGAATCAGAAACGCCAAAGATCACAGCCAGGTCCCAGGACTCCCAAAGATAATACTCCACAGTACAGGAAGAGTGGGTCTGCCTTTTCAGCCTTTCTGGGGAGAACCACACCCAAACCCAGCTGTTGCCTATTTAGGGCTGGAAATACCTGGCTAATTGTCCCCTTCGTTGTGCTGCTCTTCTCTGCCTGAGATCGATGATGGCTTGTGCATTTTCATCTAAGGACTCCAGGCTGCTTGCTGGGGAGAGCTCCACCCCGGGGGACTCAGGCTGTTCTCCCTCTCCCTCGGCCTGAGATTCCTCCTCCCCGTCTGCCTGGGCCTCCTCCTCCTCCTCCTGTTCCTCCTCCTCCCCCTCTGAGCATGGAGCCGGCAGAGGGTCAGCCGTTCCCTGAGGAGCCTCAGACTGAATCACAACAGATAATAATCTCTCAGTTGTTGTTGCCTATGCATCGCTCTCTGCATGTGTGGCTGTATCATTAACTCTTGTTCTGAATCCAAGGAGGAGAGAGATAATTGATCTCCTTCTGAGCTGTCTGCCACACTCTCCTCCTCCCTGTCACTCATGTCTTCTTGGTCAGAGGAACCTTCATCATCAGATTCCACTGGGGGCAAAACAGGCCTGCAGCATGTGGATGTCTCCCCCACATCCACAGTCCTTGGGGCAGGAGCTGGGCCAGAGCTAACCACAACAAGATGTCTGTACCATTTAAAACATTTAATATTTTTTTTAAAAAAAACTAGTCCTTTTTCTTCCAGATAATCAAATGTCCTATTTTCCATAAACCCTGCAATTAATAATCTGTGAAATTAAAAAAATTGCTCATCTTTCTCTTGCCCTCTCATTGTTGAAAAGGAAACCACGTTGGCGTTTGTGGATATTACACACTCCTTCCCTCTCAAAAAATCCACCCTGAGAATAAAAATAGAAATGAGTAAATACTGAGGAAGGGAGGGGGGGGTACAATTGTGATGCTGTTTCAAAGATTAAATGAAAAGACCCTCGCTTTTCTGCTTGAATTGACAGATACTTCTTTTTGAAGCTTCAGAATACTGACATCGCAGAGGTTTACGGTTCAGAAAAATATGGATTTGTTGAGCCAGTGCTGCTACAGCGTTTTGACTTAATATCATTTCACTTCAGTAGCTTAGAATGAAAGTAATTCTATAGTAAGGTGACCAATCGTCCTCCTTTAGGGAGGACAGTCCTTTTGTAGGTTCTGTCCTTTCTCGAAAAGCGTCCTCCTACCTGTCTCTTTTTCGATATTTTAAAACTAATCGGTTAATCTCTGTATTCAGAGATGCCGCGCAGAACTGTTACGCATCATGTGACGGTACAGTTCGGAAAGACGTGATTATGAAACAGATGTGCAGGGCACAGGAGAACGTCACATGTCTCCCACCATTGCCTCTATAATATACTTCATGTTTACTTCTAACGGAAATACGAAATTATTTCTTTCTCGGTGAATACTATAGCTGCAGCACTTACCATAAAATTCAATATGAAGGATATTTCTTGCTCTGAAATTTCCATTATATTGTTACAAAAGGATATACAAAAAAATCCATTCAATGGAAAAATAGATGTTTAATTAAATAATTAATTAAGTGTTGTACCACATGATTCTTGACAAATCTATATTTTCTTTTATGTACACTGAGAGCATACGCACCAAGACAAATTCCTTGTGTCTGCAATCACACTTGGCCAACAAAGAATTCTATTCTATTCTATTCTATTCTATTCTGGCAGGGCATAGAATATGAATGTTATCTGACTTCATGATGGAAACATTTAAATATGTTAAAGGGTTAAATAAGGTTCGGGAGGGAAGTGTTTTTAATAGGAAAGTGAACACAAGAACAAGGGGGCACAATCTGAGGTTAGTTGGGGGAAAGATCAAAAGCAACATGAGAAAATATTATTTTACTGAACGAGTAGTAGATGCTTGGTACAAACGTCTGGCAGACATGGTTGATAAAATGACAGTAACTGAATTTAAACATGCCTGGGAGAAACATACATACGGAGAGGGGCGGCATACAAATCTAATAAATAAATGAATGAATGAATGAATGAATGAGTAAATAAGTAAGTAAGTAAGTAAGTAAGTAAGTAAGTAAGTAAGTAAGTAAGTAAGTAAGTAAGTAAGTAAGTAAGTAAGTAAATAAATAAATAAATAAATAAATAAATAAATAAAATATCCATCCTAAGATACTATACAGGAAACAGTATAAGGGCAGACTACATGAGATCTTTTTCTGCCGTCAGTCTTCTATGTTTCTATTCTAATTAAAAGGGATGTAAACATAATTAGTGTATTGTTTGTATTAATAAAATGTTTCGTTTATTTATGTTGCACTTTTTTCTTAATTTTTTTTCATCCTCCTTTTCATTGTAAAAAAATTGGTCACATTATCTATAGCATTTTTTTTTAACCTTGGAAACTTTAAGATGTGTGGTGTTCAACTCCCAGAATTCCCCAGCCAGCTCTGCTGGCTGGGGAATTCTGGGAGTTGAAGTCCATACATCTTAAAGTTGCCAACGTTGAGAAATATTGTTCCATCGGGTGCACAAAATGCCATCTTCTTTCCACGACACTGTTGTTGATCAATGTGAAACTGCACGGAGCATAACAAGAGAGAGCTTTAGGTATATTTATCAGGTATGACATATATTTCCCAGGCAAGGCAACATTTATTTATTTTATTTATTTATTTATTTATTATTTAGATTTGTATGCCGCCCGTCTCTCCCTCTCTTGGCTAAAACAGAATAAATAGGAATGATTCTGCATACGGTTTCCCATATACCAGCCCAACAACGCTGTCTCTAATTACTCTGTCAAATTTCCTCGGCCTTGGAATGTACTTGGCGAATGAATAATAATAATAATAAATTTGAAAAAAGCCCATCGATTGGTCTCTCTCTCTCTCTCTAATGAATAGCTTTGGCTTGGGGTATTTCTAGTCGGAGGCCGGTGCCACGAGTAGATTTATAGGGAAGCCCCAGTGGCTGAGGCCTAGCTCGCTGGGCTGTGCCAAGTGGAAATATTTCTCCATCAATCTGCCTTCCAGAGTTCGGAGCCAAACACTTGAGGACGATCGGAGCCTCGCCCAAACCGCCTGTGGCTTGTTATAGATCTCCAAATGACTTGTTAGAAGGTGTGAAAGCACAGCCAGCCTCGGCTTTGCCAATCCATGTAAAAAATTATTGTTTCTGGACGCGCACACCGGCTGACAGTGCCAACTGTAATCAGAATCGCTTGCTGCTGAGGCTGCGTGCCAAAAAGCAGAAGTGAAAATCTATGGTGTGTGTGTGTGTTTTAAAACTCAGCTGTCTATAGCATTGAGGCTTATATACCATTTCATAGAGCTTTACAGCCCTCTCTAAGCATTTGCCCAGGTCCGCCTGGTGCACCAGTTGCGGCCCTATTTGGACAGGGAGTCACTGCTCACAGTCGCTCATGCCCTCATCACCTCGAGGTTCGGTTACTGCAATGCTCTCTACATGGGGCTACTTCTGAAAAGTGTTCGGAAAGTTCAGATCGTGCAGAACGCGGCCGCGAGAGCCATCTTTGGGCTTCCTAGATTCGCCCACGTTTCTGCAACACTCCGTGGCCTGCATTGGCTGCCGATCAGTTTCCGGTCACAATTCAAAGTGTTGGTTATGACCTTTAAAGCCCTGCATGGCATTGGACCAAAGTACCTCCAGAACTGCCTGCTACCGCACGAATCCCAGCGACCAATAAGGTCCCACAATGTTGGCCTTCTCCAGGTCCCGTCGACCAAAAGATGTCGTTTGGTGGGCCCCAGGGGAAGAGCCTTCTCTTTGGCAGCCCTGGCCCTCTGGAATCAACTCCCCCCGGAGATTAGAACTGCCCCCACACTCCTTGTCTTTCGTAAATTACTCAAGACCCATCTATACCACCAGGCATGGGCGAGTTGAGAGACCTTTCCCCCAGGCTTTTTTTTTATATTTATGTTTGGGTATGTATATGTTGTTTGCTTTTTTAAAATATGATAGGGTTTTATGTGCTTTTTAATATTAGATTTGTTTTCGCTGGAATATTGTCTTTATTATTGTTGTGAGCCGCCCCGAGTCTTCGGAGAGGGGCGACATACAAATCTAATAAATTGAATTGAATTGAATTGAATTTACAGAATTAGCCTATTTCCCCCCAAAATCTGGGTCCTCATTTGACCCACCTCCGAAGGATGGAAGTCTGAGTCAACCTTGAGCCGGTGATGAGATTTGAACTGTTGAACTCCAGCTAGAAGTTAGCTGAAGTACCCTACATTGCTGCACTCTTACCACTGCGCCACCTACCCAGGTTGGGGCTACAGTTAGTCCTCAACTTACAACAATTCATTTAGTGACAGTTCAATGTTTACAACGGTGCTGAAGAAAAAGTTGACGTACGACCGTTTTTCACCCATTCCCTGTGATTATGCGGCATAGAAACATAGAAGATTGACGGCAGAAAATGACCTCATGGTCCATCTAGTCTGCCCTTACACTATTTCCTGTATTTTATCTTAGGATGGATAGATGTTTATCCCAGGCATGTTTAAATTCGGTTACTGTGGATTTACCAACCATGTCTGCTGGAAGTTTGTTCCAAGCATCTACTGCTCTTTCAGTAAAACAATATTTTCTCATGTTGCTTTTGATCTTCCCCCCAACTAACTTCAGATTGTGTCCCCTTGTTCTCGTGTTCACTTTCCTATTAAAAACACTTCCCTCCTGAACCTTATTTAACCCTTTAACATATTTAAATGTTTCGATCATGTCCCCCCTTTTCCTTCTGTCCTCCAGAAGGAAAAGGGGGACATGATAAAAAAAATTAAATTTCCTAACCTAGATTACAATTCTGGGGTCTTCAACAAGGCCTGATCATTCTTAGCTTTCCAAGCCATCACCTTCCAAGGTTTTCTTTATCAGAGAGCCCCTTTCACGCCCCTTGTCCTCCAATTTTACCTCACGGCAGGGTTCTCCAAACTTGGTGGCTTTAAGACTTCAACTCCCAGAATTCCCCAGCCAGTCACGTGAGTTGCAGTCTTAAAGTCCCCTGCCTCATATTAAAAATATTGACGTTATCTCACATAAAACAAGTTAAGTTCCCACCCTAGCCCTCATTGCAAAAATAACTTTATGTCAAATGTGCACTGTTTTGTTTTAAAAACTGTGTGTGTGTGTGTGTGTGTGTGTGTGTGTGTGTGTGTGTGTGTGTGTATAGGTAATTAAATCAGGTGTGGGGTGCACTCTTCAAGCCCAAAACCTTCCTTCCTCTTGGTCCTCAGCTCCCCACCCAGCCTTTCTCTCCCATCCACGGTACGTTCCGCCTCCCCTGCAGCCCCAGTCACTCTTGTTCTTGCACCAGGTATAAATTGAGCTGTCAAAACATTTCTCCAGGTACCCTCTGGCACCCAGGCAGACGTCAACTGCCATGTTGTGTCACCGTGGGAGTTTATTAAGAGTATTTGCTTCATGTTGCATTAGCAGAGGCTGACTCAGAAGAATTAGGTATTGAGTGGGAAGGGGAGAAAACTTCGTTTACTTTTACCATTTAGTTTCTACTTTTCTGTTCTTGCCAGCTTTCTTTCTTTCTTTCTTTCTTTCTTTCTTTCTTTCCTTCCTTCCTTCCTTCCTTCCTTCCTCCCACCCTTACTTTCTCCCTCCCCCCTTCCCTCCTTTTTTTAACTACCATTTCCCTTCTTTTCCCCCTCCCTCCCTCCCTCGATGCCACTTCCCTCGATCCCTCCTTTTTCTACTACCATTTCCCTCCCTCCCTCTCTCTTTCTCACCTTCCTTCATTCTTTTTGTCTGAAATGATATAGCATTTCCTACCTAAGCAGGGGATTGGACTAGAAGACCTCCAAGGTCCCTTCTAACTCTGTTATTCTGTTTTATTTTTCTCCTTCCTTCCTTTCTTCCCCCCTCCCTCCCTCCCTCGATGCCACTTCCCTCGATCCCTCCTTTTTCTACTACCATTTCCCTCCCTCCCTCTCTCTCAGCTTCCTTCATTCTTTTTGTCTGAAATGATATAGCATTTCCTACCTAAGCAGGGGATTGGATTAGAAGACCTTCAAGGTCCCTTCCAATTCTGTTATTCTATTCTATAATTCTGCTTCCTTCCTTCCTTCTTTCCTTCCTTCCTTCCTTCCTTCCTTCCTTCCTTCCTTCTTTCCTTCCTTCCTTCCTTCTTTCCTTCCTTCCTTCCTTCCTTCTTCCCTCCGTCCCTCCCTCCCTCCCTCCCTCCCTAGATTGAGTTTCCTTTCAAAAGAAGCCTAGATCAAGAGGGGAGCCCATGGCTCAGGAGCTTTTTGTATTGTCTTATATCCTAATTTGCCGAGTTCAAAGGAAGATTTAATTTGCTTTGCGGCAGACAGTCTGCTTGGGCGAGCGGGCTTTCTCAGGACATACCAGTTGCATACTAATAACTACCTGACAGTGAAAGCCCACCATAGTTGCCTTTCTACTGAAACCGGTCCCTAGCCAGGCAGAGGACTTCTAACCCAGTTCCCTGCCTCCCGCAGAGCTCAGGAAGAAGAGGTTTGTGAGCAGACCCCCTGTCCTGTTTCTTCCTCCTCCTTTTATTGGATGTCATTACTTGCTCCTGGGAGCAGATCTGAGGCACAATTATTTATTTATTATTTATTTCATTATTTATTTATTTTGTCCAATACACAATAGACATGTAGTAATAAATAAACAGAAAAGGATGGAAGAAAAGATATAAAAATAGAGGAGAAGATATATGAAAGGAAGAAAAGATATATGAGATAAAGGAGAGACAATTGGACAGGGGACGGAAGGCACACTAGTGCACTTATGCACGCCCCTTACTGGCCTCTTAGGAACCCGGAGAGGTCAATCGTGGATAGTCTAAGGGAGAAATGTTGGGGGTTAAGGGTTGACACTACTGAGTCCGGTAATGAGTTCCACGCTTCGACAACTCGATTGCTAAAGTCATATTTTTTTTACAGTCAAGTTTGGAGCGATTAATATTAAGAAGAGATATAGGAATAGAAGAAAGGTATAGGAGATATAGGAGAGCAATAGGACAGGGGACGGAAGGCACTCTAGTGCACTTGCACTCGCCCCTTACTGACCTCTTAGGAATCTGGATAGGTCAACCGTAGATAATCTAAGAGTAAAGTGATTAATGTGATTGAGTTATTGACTGCTTTTTAATGTAATGGGATTTTAGCTTATAGTTTTTAATTATTAGGTTTGTACACATATTGTTTTTGTATTGTGTTCTGTGAGCCGTCCTGAAGTCTTCGGAGAGGGGCAGCATACAAGTCTAATAATTAATAATAATAATAATAATAATAATAATAATAATAATAATAACAACAACAACAACAACAAAAACAACAATAATAATAGTAGTAATAATAATAGTAATAATAATAATAATGATGATGATGATAATAATAATAATAATAATAATAATAATAATAATAATAATCCTGATTGTGGAGAAAAAGAAAGTATAGATCATCGACATCGCAATCCCAGGGGACAGCAGAATTGAGGAGAAGCAGCTAGAGAAATTAGTGAAATCCGAAGATCTAAAAATCAAGTTGCAACGACTCTGGCATATGGAGCCGGGGGTGGCACAGCAAGTAGAGTGCTGTACTGCAGGCCACTGAAGCTGACTTGTAGATCTGAAGGTCAGCGGTTCAAATCTCATCACCGGCTCAAGGTCGACTCAGCCTTCCATCCTTCCGAGGTGGGTAAAATGTGGACCCGGATTGTGGGGGCAATAGGTTGGCTCTGTTATAAAGTGCTATTGCTAACATGTTGTAAGCTGCCCTGAGTCTAAGGAAAAGGGCGGCATAAAAATCAAATCAAATGAATAAATGAATGAATGAATGAATGAATGAATGAATGAATAAATAAATAAATAAATAAATAAATAAATAATACCCATGATGGTGAACCTGTGGCATGCAGCGCCCTCTCTGTGGGCACGCGAGCCATCATGCCAGTTCAGCTTCGCCACCCATGTGCAGGTGCCTTCCACCAACCAGCTGATTTTTGGGTGTCCGCTAGTGTGGGGGAGAGTGAGCACATGTGGGGGCAGCGTGCGCAGGCGCGGGGAACAAGATGTGTGCGGGGAGTTGCGGGTGCATGTGCAGGGGCACATTGCATGGGAGGCACATACGCAGTGAAGGGCTGCCTGTCGCCAGTACTCCTGGTGCAATGCTGGTGACCGGTGCATATGTGCATGCATGCACCGGTACAAGATTCAGCTTCTGCCCATGCGCAGGAAGCAGAATCTTGCATGAGGACGATTCGGATGATGAAGTGTTAGACACACACAGGCGCAGACTTATGCATCAAAGAGACCAATTGAGGAAATATTACAGGAGATAAGAGAGGCCACCTGTGTTTGGGTGGGGCTCCAGCAATTAGGGCAGCTGCTATAAATAGCAGCGTGCTAGTTTGGCCGTTGTGGAAGATTATCTGATCGCAGTTCTTCAGGATTGTGCCTCGCTGTTTCTGAACTTTGTGGATTTTTCATGCCTTTGACAACAAAGCAGAGCAAAGTGTGTGTGTGTTTCACTTCGTGGGAAGAAGGAGGGCTGTGACGTTTCTTCACAGCTGCTAGCTAAGTACTTAAGGACTGATTAAGGGAATTGTACAGCCGACAAGGTTGTTTTGGGGAAGAGTGCTCTTTGCAATGCAAAAGGGGTGCTTTGTTTCTTTTGAATTTTGTGATAAAGGACATTGTTTTTGAACTTTCAAACGTGTGTGTGTGTCTGAACTTTGTACCCGTGAATTTTCAGGAGGCTTCTACCAGAGAGCCCGGCAGAACACATACAGTATACTAACAATTTCTGTATACGTCACCCATAAATTGTCTGATTGCTTATGATTTGTTTTTACATGTTGTGAGCCGCCCCGAGTCTTCGGAGAGGGGCGGCATACAAATCTAAGTAATAAATAAATAAATAAATAAATAAATCTGTCCCCTTCTAAGCCTTTCCTGGATCCCTTCCTATCAAGGGTTAAAGAAGTGCTTAAAAAAATAATAATAAAAGAGAAGGCCAGCATTAGAGCTGGGGCTTTCATGCTTTGCAGCCTGTGGTTTGTGCACATAGGTGGTGTAAATTTCCCTAAAGTTTTATCCATATATTTTTGATGTAATTATTAGTGCCAATACGTATCAGTGGTTTAAGGGTTTGTTTTCTTTGTAATTTAAAGTTCGTGTCAATCGATGTTTACAGTTTGTCATTTCAATTTGATGTTATGATTTGTGATGTAAGTTGCTAGTTTTTCAAGTTGTTTTTGTTGGATACTTTTCTTGATGAATAATTTTTAAGTAATTCCTTTTTTTTAACCAGAGGTACCATTTGTCCCATGCTTCGTAGAAATCTGTCTCATCCCTGTTTTGCAGTTCCATTGTTAGCTTGGACATTTCTGCACATTCCATTATTTTAATCAAAAGTGATAGAACGGTTGGGTTTTTTTCTTGTTTCCAGAATTGTGCATATAAAATCCTTGCGCCTTAATAATTTCGCTCCCTCCATGCCGTCCCACCTTCCCTTCCTAAGTTTGGAGGCTAAGAACATATCCTGGGTCAGCTGCACGGATGCTGTGCAGGAGCCAATGAAGAGTTTCTAGCTCTAACCGCAGACCGAACGGCATTGTGCTATAAAGAACCGCAGGCTATTCTCCAGAGGCAGCTCTTGTTTTTCTCCAGCACAAAGCTAGTAGGGGTGTGGGGAGCGTGCCTGGAGTGCGCTAAGGGGCGAAATGAAGCTTCCCACACGCGTGTCCAAATTTGGTGACAGGTTGCAACTCAAGCAAGGAAAACGTTCTGTTGCATTTCAGTCGGCTGAACGGTTCTTAATCAAAGGCAAGAAACTTTTTAAAAAAAAATTGGTTCAGAACGGAAAATGATCTCCTTCCTCCCAAGTCATTCATCCCACTCTCTCTCCCCCCTTTCTCTCTCCGCCTCACACAGTCGATGAAGGAAGAGGCAGATGGCAGCTCCCAAGCGCTTGGGGTCTTCACTGATTGCTCTCAGAGGGCTGCTACAATTAGCTCGAGGGCCTTTGGAGACCCAAGCTGGACAGGTTGCCCACCCTGACTCAGTGTATAACAAGGCTCGGACAGGTGCCAGGATGGGACAATTCCCCATGGCCGTCTTGCCCCATAGCCAGCTCACCACTGCCAATTTGCCATGGCCAACTCTCTCCATGGCCAACTGAGGACAATTCAACCATTTTTTGTGGGTGGAAGTGGGGGGGGAGGAAAGGATTAGAGAAATGAAAGAAAAAATAACTTTGTTAAGTTTGGTTTGCCCTGAGAAGTCTCTTTATTTATTTATTTAATTTGTTTGTTTGTTTTGTCAAGTAGGTATTGATGGTATACAAAGATACAGAGGGGTGGACAAAAAAATGGAAACACCATGGAATCCAGATTTGTGAAACATAGAAACATAGAAGACTGACAGCAGAAAAAGACCTCATGGTCCATCTAGTCTGCCCTTATACTATTTCCTGTATTTTATCTTAGGATGGATATATGTTTATCCCAGGCATGTTTAAATTCAGTTACTGTGGATTTACCAACCAAGCTCCCTTCGAACAATTTTTATGGAAACTGGGTTCTGTACGTGTCTATTGAGCTCTGCAGTGATTTTAGAAGCTGCGGTCTTGCGATCTGCTCTAACAATTCGCTTCAGAGTCTGGTAGTCTCTCTCAGACAACTTCGACTTTCGACCAGACCTGTGCTTGGCTGAGGACGTTTTCCCTTCTCTTTCAAAAGCAGTCATTACTTTTGAGACATTACCTCTTGAAACGCCAAACATTCGGACACTTTCTGTTACACTAGCGCCTGACATTCGAGCACCAACAATTTGGCCAACTTTCAGTATGAGAGGTCTGCCATTTCTAGAAGGTTATAACCAATTTCCTTAAATTTCTGTTAAAAAAAAAAGGTAGTTTAAAAAAACATATCAAATAACAGATTTTTTAAAAAAACATTAAAATATGTCAAGTTTTGATTGACTTGAACATGTTCAAACATTATGATGCCAAAAAGTCAAGTGTCTCCATTTTTTTGTCCACCCCCCCTATAATAGTGTTTATATATATGATACTAGTAAGAGAGAAATATTAGGATGGGACGGAAGGCACCGTGGTGCACTTATGCATGTCCCTTACTGACCTCTTAGGAATTGGGAGAGGTCAACAGTGGATAGTCTAAGGGAGAAATGTTGGGGGTTAGGGGTTGACACTACTGAGTCTGGGAATGAGGTCCACACTTCGACAACTCGATTGCTAAAGTCATATTTTTTACAGTCAAGTTTGGAGCGGTTAATATTAAGTTTGAATCTGTTGCGTGCTCTTGTGTTGTTGCAGTTGAAGCTGAAGTAGTCATTGGACGTTGCAGCATATGATCTTGTGGGCAATACTTAAATCGTGTTTTAGGCGTTGTAGTTCTATGCTTTCTAAATCCAGGATTGTTAGAATGCTGGCTGGGGAATTCTGGGAGTTGAAATCCAAATATCTTCAAGTTGCCAAGCTTGGGAAACACTGGTCTAAGGTAGTGATGGCAAACTTATGGCAAGGGGGCCACAGGTGGCATATGGAGCCATACCTATTGGCAGGTGAGCTGTTGCCCTAGCTCAGCTCCAACATGCATGTGTGTGCCAACCATTGATTTTTGGTTCACACAGAGACTCTGGGAGGGCGTTTTTGGCTTCCAGAGAGCTTATGGAAGGATGGGGGAGAGCGCCTTTACCCTCACTTGGCTCCAGGGAAGCCTTTGGAGCAGTGGTTCTCAACCTGGATGTTGGGACCCCTTTGGGGGGTCGAACAACCATTTTTCAGGGGTCGCCTAAGACAATGAGAAAAGTCAAATTTCCCATGGTGTTAGGAACTAAAGCTTCCATTCTGGCGCTTTGGAACATATTTTTACAATCCGACCAATCAGGCCTTTACAGTGGGGGTGTCCCTCTGACCTCCCTGCCAATCAGCTTAAAGCTCTGTTGGGAGAATTGGCGTTGGGGGTCACCACAACATGAGGAACTGTATTAAGGGGTCGCGGCATTAAAAAGGTTGAGAACCACTGCTTTGGAGCCTGGGGAGGGTGAAACACAAAGGTACTAGGGCCACCATAGGTTGGGAAACAGGCCATTTCTGGCCTCCAGAGCACCTCCGGGAGGGAGGGCAGGGGGAAGCATGTGCGATAGCGCGCACCCATGCTCTTTTGGCACTTGAGGGAAAAAAATGTTCGCCATCACTGGTCTAAGGGAAAAGTTTTGGGGGTTAGGGGATGATACTACAGAGCCTGGTAGTGAGTTCCATGCATCAACTACTCTGTTACTAAAGTCGTATTTCCTGCAGTCGAGTTTGGAGCGGTTTACTTTAAGTTTGTATCTGTTGTGTGCTCATGTGTTGTTGTGGTTGAAGCTGAAGTAGTCGTTGACAGGAAGGACATTGTGGCAGATGATTTTATGGGCTATGCTTAGGTCGTGTTTCTAAACCTAGGATTGTAAGTCTAGTTGTGTAGGGTATTCTGTTGCGAGTGGAGGGCTCTTCTAGTAAAGTATTCCTGGACATTTTTTATAATGTTTATGTCCAAAATCCAGTGTGGGTTCCAGACAAATGAGCTGTATTCAAGGATCGGTCTGGCGAAAGTTTTGTATGCTCTGGTTAGTAGTGCGAGATTATTTATTTATTTATTTATTTATTTTATTTTATTTATTTATTTTGTCCAATACACAATGAGGGTTTTAGTGGGTATATATCTATATACACATAGAAAAATACATGATGAAGGTTATAGAGGACATAGTCATAGTAAAATATATCTAAGAAATAATAGAAAAGAAGATATAGTAATAGGACATATCAATGAAAGAATAGAAGAAGAGAGATAGGAATAGAAGAAAGGTATAGGAGATATAGGAGAGCAAGAGGACAGTCACTCTTACTGACCTCTTAGGAATCTGGATAGGTCAACCGTACATAATCTAAGGATAAAGTGTTGGGGGTTTGGGGATGACACTATGGAGTCCGGTAATGAGTTCCACACTTCGACAACTCGGTTACTGAAGTCATATTTTTTACAGTCAAGTTTGGAGTGGTTAATATTAAGTTTAAATCTGTTGTGTGCTCTAGTGTTGTTGTGGTTGAAGCTGAAGTAGTCGCCGACAGGCAGGACGTTGCAGCATATGATCTTGTGGGCAATACTTAGATCTTGTTTAAGGAGTCTTAGTTCTAAACTTTCTAGGCCCAGGATTGAAAGTCTAGTCTCTTAGGGTATTCTATTTCGAGTGGAGGAGTGAAGGGCTCTTCTGGTGAAGTACCTTTGGACATTTTCAAGGGTGTTGATGTCTGAGATGTGATATGGGTACCGAACAGATGAGCTGTGTTCAAGAATGGATCTGGCAAAAGTTTTGTAAGCTCTGGTAAGTAGTGTAAGATTGCCAGAGCAGAAGCTACGTAGGATTAGGTTTACAACTCTTGAAGCCTTCTTGGCTATATTGTTGCAGTGGGCTTTGGCATTTAAATCTTTTGTTATTAGTATACCAAGGTCTTTAACCGAGTGAGGATTATCTGTGATAATTTGATTATTCAGTTTGTATTTGGAGTTCAGATTCTTCTTCCAATGAGCATTACCGGAGCAGAAGCTGCGTAGGTAGGTTAACAATTCTTGAAGCCTTTTTGGCGACGTTGTTGCAGTGAGCTTTGGCAATTAGGTCATTTGTATATGCTCTTTGTAACAGCAGCAGTGATTCTGAAGGACATCTGGGCTGATCCAAGGGGATGCAGAGGGTTCGGAAGTGCAGGGGCTTTACTAAAATGTATTGTCTCTATAATTTTTAACGATCTACACAATATGTACAACAGCTCTCTTTGTGTGAGAGAAGGTTGCATTGGGTGTGAAAGAAGAAAAAAATATATTGGGTGTCTTGTGAAGCCATTCCGCCCCCTACTGGCCAGGAGCATACATAGCAATTGGAGTTGTTTTCCCCAATCTTGTTTCAAATTGGTTAATAATAACCTTACTGTTGCATGTAAAGTAAACGTGTATGGCCTGTTTTCCATTGTGTTTCCTAGATCCCAACAATTGCCACTAGAATAAGCTATAATAGAGCAGGGTGAGCGATGCTGTTTCTTTTCCCAAAGTAACGTTTTGATCGACTGATTATGTGCCATCAAGTTGTTTTCAATTCCTAGCAACCACATAGATAGATTTTTCTCCAAGATCTTGTTCTAAAATATTCTTTCGCATCTCCCAATGGTGCTGTCATTGCTTCTGTTACTGAATCCATCCCTCTTGCTCGTGGTCATCCAAAGCATTGTGCAGCAGCTGCCAAAAAAGCCAACACAGTTCTAGGCTGCATTAACAGAGTGATGGAATCAAGATCACGTGAAGTGTTAATACCACTTTATAAGGCCTTGGTTAATACCACTTTATAAGGCCACATTTCCTCCCCGGAGATTCCTAGAGAGGCCCCACGGAGGCTTCTCCCCGCCTTTCCCAGCCCTGCTTCCTCCCCGGAGATTCCTAGAGAGGCCCCACGGAGGCTTCTCCCTGCCTTTCCCAGCCCTGTTTCCTCCCCGGAGATTCCTAGAGAGGCCCCATGGAGACTTCTCCCTGCCTTTCCCAGCCCTCTTTCCTCCCCGGAGATTCCTAGAGAGGCCCCACGGAGGCTTCTCCCCGCCTTTCCCAGCCCTGTTTCCTCCCAGGAGATTCCTAGAGAGGCCCCACAGAGGCTTCTCTCTGCCTTTTCCGGTTACAGTTTTGTAGGCTCAGGTTTGTAAATAGAAAATGGTTTCCTCCCCGGAGATTCCTAGAGAGGCCCCATGGAGACTTCTCCCTGCCTTTCCCAGCCCTCTTTCCTCCCCGGAGATTCCTAGAGAGGCCCCACGGAGGCTTCTCCCCGCCTTTCCCAGCCCTGTTTCCTCCCAGGAGATTCCTAGAGAGGCCCCACAGAGGCTTCTCTCTGCCTTTTCCGGTTACAGTTTTGTAGGCTCAGGTTTGTAAATAGAAAATGGTTCTTAAGAATAGACAAAAAAATCTTGAACACCTGGTTCCTATCTAGAAAAGTTCGTGAGTAGAGACGTGCTTAGGTAGAGGTACCACTGTAATCTGTGTCCCCTATACCAGGGGTGGCATCCTGCCAGTATGGCTAATAGCGCACAGCTCCGTGGCTCTGGCGCATGAATGCGGGATGTAGCGCAAAATCTCACACGTGAGTGTGCATTTCAGCGAGGTTTTTTGCTTCTCCACATATGGAGAAGCAAAAACCCTCACCGAAACGTGCACCCACGTGTGAGATTTTGCTTCCTGTACAGGTGTGGGAAGCAAAATTGCACTTGATGCCACATTCACGCACCCGAGCTGCGAAGTTGTGCACAATTAGCCATACCGACAGGAGCCCATCAGTGCCCTGTATCAATATAAGCAAGGAGTAGTATTTAACTTTCTCATCTCCAGGTGAAGCCTGGTGGGAGGCCAAGGCAAGCTAAGGAAATCCCCGGGTCAATTTGCCCCTCATTGAAAAAGCAGGACAAAATTTGACTCTTGAGATAAAGCAATCAAAAAAACTGTTCCTCTAGGATCAAGGTTCTCAGATAATAATAATAATAATAATAATAATAATAATAATAATAATAGTAGTAGTAATAATAATAATAATAATAATAATAATAATAATAATAATAATTTATTAGATTTGTATGTTGCGCCTCTCTGAAGACTCGGGGCGGCTCACAACAGCAATAAAAAACAGTATAACAATGGGACAAATCTAACAATAAAATATATAAAAACCCCAACAATTAAAAACCATATAACACATACACACCAAACATGAAATATAATAAGCCTGGGGGAGATGTCTTAGTTCCCCCATGCCTGGCGATATAGGTGGGTCTTGAGTAACTTGCGAAAGACAAGGAGGGTGGGGGCCATTCTGATCTCCGGGGGGAGTTGATTCCAGAGGGCCGGGGCCGCCACAGAGAAGGCTCTTCCCCTGGGGCCCGCCAAATGACATTGTTTGGTTGACGGGACCCGGAGAAGGCCAACTCTGTGGGACCTTATTGGCCACTGGGATTCATGCGGTAGAAGGCAGTTCCAAAGGTCTCAGAATTAAAAATAGATAAAAACCACAAGGAATTTTGTTTATATGGGATATAACTACCAATGTTCACCATGTTAGAAATTAAAAGTGGGATATTTTAAAAATATGTGTTCATTAGTTGATTTGAAAATATCAAGAATAAACTCATTACACGTAAATAGATATAACCCCGAATCTCTGAAAAATGTGCATAGTTATAGTCTAAACTAGGGATCTCCAAACTTGGCAACTTTTAAGATTCATGGACTTCAATTCCCAGAATTCCCTAACCAACACGGTTGGCTGAGGAATTCTGGGAGTCAAAGATCTCAAGTCTTTAAAGTTGCCAAGTTTGGATACCCTTGCCTTAAATCCACTACCTTAAAATACACAAGCAGGCATTTTTTATTTATTTATTTTATTTATTCTTTGTCCAATATACAATACATATGAAAGGGAATAGACATTAAGTGATATATAAAAGATAGGAAGTGAAGAAGAAGAGAAGTAGGTGGGAAGCAAAGAATATACTGTATATGATAAAATGGAAAGGAAAGACAATTGGACAGGGGACGAAAGGCACATCAGTGCACTTATGTACGCCCCTTACTGGCCTCTTAGGAACCTGGAGAGGTCAATCGAGGAGAGTCTGAGGGAGAAATGTTGGGGGTTGGGGGTTGACACTATTGAGTCAGGTAATGAGTTCCACGCTTCGACGACTCGATTGTTAAAGTCATATTTTTTACAGTCAAGTTTGGAGCGATTAACATTGAGTTTGAAGCTGTTGCATGCTCTTGTGTTGTTGCGGTTGAAGCTGAAGTAGTCGTTGACCGGAAGGACATTACAGCGAATGATTTTGTGGGCAATACTTAGATCTTGTTTTAGGCGCCGCAGTTCTAAGCTTTCAAGATCCAGGATAGATAGTCTGTTTTTGTAGGGTATTCGGGAGAGGGGAGGATACACTTCTAAGTAATAAATGAATTCAATAATAAGGCTGCAGTGGAGTTCCCAGAGGCTGATGACTATCATCGCTCCAAAACCCGAGCTATATTCGAGGATGGGTTTTGGAGCGATGATATCATGCAGCCTCTGGGGAACTCCACTGCATCCTTATTTATTTATTTATTTATTACTTAGATTTGTATGCCGCCCCTCTCCGAAGACTCGGGGCGGCTCACAACATGTAGTAACAAATCATAAGCAATCAGACAATTTAAAATATTTAAATATTTAAAAAAACCCATATGCTAACAGACACACACACAGACATTGCAAGAGAATTAGAGTGGAGAAAAGAAAATTAATACCTTAGCCTTATTATGAAAAGAGTTTTGATTGTAGATCCTTTTGAAATGTCTCAGAGACGCCAAGAATCCACAGGCTGCACCTTTTGAGAATCATTGGACTACTTACCTGATCTAGGGGTGCGATGCTCTTAGTAATCACTAGGTGGCAGCAAAAAGACAGAAGTCGTAACTTTTTGAAAAAGATGTTTGCAACCCAAATTTTTAGTTACAGTGGGACCTCTACCTAAGAACGCCTCTACTTAAGAACTTTTCTAGATAAGAACCGGGTGTTCAAGATTTTTTTGCCTCTTCTTAAGAACCATTTTCTACTTAAGAACCCGAGGCCGGAAAAATTTCCAAGGAAATTTGAGAGTGGCACAAAAGCCCGGCCAGTTTCCTGCCATTCCCCCTTTAATCCCAGGCATCTCAGGCTTTTCTGGGCTGCCAGAGGAGCCTTTCGGTGGTGCTTAAGGAGGCTTTGGCAGTCCAGAGCTAACAAAGCATTTTCCTTTCTCTGGGCGCTTGGAGAGGGAATAAACCTCTGCCAGCGCCCAGAGAAAAGAAACGCTCCCTTCGCTCTGGGCAGCGACTGTCCTCCTCCTCCTCTTCCTCCTCCTCCTCCCACCCAAATTCCGAGCTTTTATTTCTTTCCTGATGGGTTTGCACGCATTATTTGCTTTTACCTTGATTCCTATGGGAAAAATTGCTTCTACTTACAAACTTTTCTACTTTAGAACCTGGTCACGGAACGAATTAAGTTCTTAAGCAGAGGTACCACTGCATTTATGTACATTCACATGGCTGCCATCTCAACCAGTGTGACTCTGGATCAGGGGTCGGCAATTAATTTTCCCAACGGGATACCTGAGAAATTGCGACTGCAAAGGGAGGTGTGAATGCACCTACATCAGTGGTGGCGACCCTTTCTGGGCTAGGGTGCCAAAAGGGTGCACACATGCATGACAGCAGGCGCACGGGTACCCACACCCATAAGGCAATGCTTTTCCCCCATGCGCACAAACCCCTCTCCACTGCCCCTTCAGGCAGGCCTCACTGAAGCCTCTGGGCTTCCAGTAGCCTACTGGACCCTTTTTCGCTCTCCTCAGGATTTAGGAGGCTTTCCTGAGACTGTCTTCTGGGACTGTCTTCTGCTGCACGAATCCCAGCGACCGATTAGGTCCCACAGAGTTGGCCTTCTCCGGGTCCCCTTGACTAAGCAATGTCATCTGGCGGGGCCAGGGGAAGAGCCTTCTCTGTGGCGGCCCTGCCCCTCTGGAACCAACTCCCCCCGGAGATCAGAACTGCCCCCACCCTCCTCGCCTTTTGCAAGTTGTTGAAAACTCACCTTTGTCACCAGGCATTGGGAAATTGACATTTCCCCTAACTATCTTGGTGTATGTATGGTTTGATTGGTTTTTGTGATTATTTTATTACAAGGGTTTTTAAATTGTGTTTTTAAATATTGGATTTGTACATTGTTTATCATTGTTGTGAGCAGCCCCGAGTCTTTGGAGAGGGGCGGCATACAAATCTAATAAATTATTATTATTATTATTATTATTATTATTATTATTATTATTATTATTATTATTAATTTATTTATTTATTTATTTATTTATTTATTTATTTATTTATTTATTTATTTATTTATTTATTTATTGGATTTGTATACCACCCCTCTCCATGGACTCCCCGTGGATATTATTATTATTATTATTATTATTATTATTATATTATTATTATTATTATTATTATTATATTATTATTATATTATTATTATTATTATTATTATTATTATTATTATTATTATTACTATTATTATCATGTCAGTACAACACAGCAAACGAGATCACTATGCTGGATTTCGTATTTCATCACCAGTCGGGCGCTTCCCAAGCACCTAGGACTGCGTGATGTAGCGGCGAATTATGTTTGCCGATCCCACTCTTTGTATTTCACTAATTTCTCTAGCTGCTTCTCCTCAATTCTGCTCTCTCCTGGGATTGCGATGTCGATGATCCATACTTTCTTTTTCTTCTTCCTCTTCCTCTTCCTCTTCTTCTTCCTCTTCTTCTTCTTCTTCTTATGAGAGAAAATGGTCAAAAAGAAGGCTGAAAATCAGCTGGCGGGTGTGCGCATATGCCCTGGAGCCAACATAGGGCAACGCCTCGTGCACCCTCAGATAAGGCTCCATGTGCCACCTGCCATTGGTTCGCAACATACATTGAGGGGGAAATGGCAGTGGCCTTCAAAACAAAAACAATGCAGCGAACTATAGATATGATAGGATAAATATGAATCATTCCCTAATCAACCCACCTGGAATCTCACACGCCGCACCATTATTTTTTTTTAAAGGTTAACACTAGCCACATTTCAAATTGGTGTGTTTGCACCTGCGAGGCTCTTTAACCTGGTTAAAAATATGTTCCGTGACCCCTTCCACTCGTCTGCTGTACCTATTGACAGAATTCAGAAATATAGGCCCGAGTTGATTGGGCGAATTGTGAAGCTCATAAATTCAGGTCGGATCTGCGATTTATTTGCTCCAGCTAGTCCGTTTTAACTCTCTTACCACACTGCAAACTTCTGCCTTGGATATTTGTCTGAGGGGATTCTCAGTCATCCAGGTCATAGTTGTGTCAAAGATGGGTTTTTTTTGCTTTTTCTTCAAAAGGCAACTGGGTTGTGGGTTTTTTTGTGGTTCTTGAGGCAGAAGACCTCGGAGAGGGGCGGCATACAAATCTAATAAATAATAACAATAACAATAATAATAATAACAACAATAATAATAATAATAATAATAATAATAATAATTATTATTATTATTATTATTATTATTATTATTATTATTATTTAATTAATTCTGGAGACCTCACCTACAAAAAGATATTGACAAAATTGAACGGGTCCAAAAACGGGCTACAAGAATGGTGGAAGGTCTTAAGTATAAAACGTATCAGGAAAGACTTCATGAACTCAATCTGTACAGTCTGGAGGACAGAAGGAAAAGGGGGGACATGATCGAAACATTTAAATATATTAAAGGGTTAAATAAGGTCCAGGAGGGAAGTGTTTTTAATAGGAAAGTAAACACAAGAACAAGGGGACACAATCTGAGGTTAGTTGGGGGAAAGATCAAAAGCAACATGAGAAAATATTATTTTACTGAAAGAGTAGTAGATCCTTGGAACAAACTTCCAGCAGACGTGGTAGATAAATCCACAGTAACTGAATTTAAACATGCCTGGGATAAACATATATCCATTGTAAGATAAAATACAGAAAATAGTATAAGGGCAGACTAGATGGACCATGGGGTCTTTTTCTGCCGTCAGACTTCTATGTTTCTATGTTTCTATTATTATTATTATTATTATTATTATTATTATTATTATTATTATTATTATCTTCTCATCCAAAAAGCTTCATTAGTTCTGATGTGAAGGGATGGAAGGATAGGTCCTGATAGGTTGGAAGGGTTGTATTTCGGACAGCAAATGAGCACAATCAGGGGAGGGCAGCAGGCAGGATGTGGTGGAACGCAGTTCCACCGGTGTAAATGTAGCTGTGTGCCCAGCTCCAGCTGACTATTTCCCCACTCCCATCCTCCTCCTCCTCCTCAGAAAGCGGCAGGGAGACCAGCACCGGCAGGAGTTGCAGGGGGCCCACTTCCTCCCACCATCTTTTCTCAGAAGCTGATTGGCACCCGTTCGCCTAGCTACCCAGCCTGAGGCAGGGGGTGACCCAGGAAGGAGAGCGCAGGAAACGCGAAGCAAATTGTCACCCCAGAGAGTGACACTGGTGAGGTTGTAAGTCGAGCGGTTAACAGTTCACTTGAATGATGACCATTGTTCAAGCCACTCCCACCTGATCACATGGCCGGGAAGCTACTCCTACCCAGTCACATGACCATCAAGCCACACCCACAAAATAAGCCACACCCACAGTGTGGCAGTAAAAATTTTGGCTGCCCATTACTTTTTTTTTTTTAAAGTTTTTTTATTATTAAAATAGAAACATGTACATCGTATAATACAACATATGATACATTACAAAACATAAAACACACAATACGGAATAAAAGAAAAACAAAACAAACAAACAAAAATCAAACAGGTAAAAGTATCGGCGAATAAACAGGGGAGTTGTATTGAAAACGAAAATTAGGTCCAATTGTATTTGCTTAATACCATGTTTCGATTAGTTTATCAAAAATGTTAAATGCCAGAATTGAAATAAACATATTGTAGAGAAGTTAACAAATAATAATAAAATTTCATATTTAAATATATATAAAGTCTCATGTTATTCTATAAGATAATTGATTACTTTATACAGTGGTACCTCGAGATACGAGTTTAATTCGTTCCGGACCTGGGCTCTTAAGTCGAGCAGCTCTTATCTCGAACGACTTTTCCCCATAGGAATTAATGTAAATAATTTTAATTGGTTCCAGCCCTCAAAAAACTCACAAAGTTAGTCTAAATTATGCAGAAAGACATGTTTTTAATGAAGAAATGTACATGTACATATAAATGAATAATGAAGTTTCTTTCACTTAACTTGTAAACTTTCTTAAACTTTTAAATTTACATATGTTCAACTTCTCTGCCACCCAATCCTGTAGGACAGAGGTCCCCAACCCTTTTTGCACCAGGGACCGGCTTTAAGCGATCAAGAGAGGAATGGGTGAATGAATGGACGGAGGGTGGGAAGGAAGGAAGGAAAGAGGGAAGGGACAGGAACAGAGGAAGGAAGCAAGGAAACTTATGAAAGGGGAGAGTAAGAGGAATGAGTGAAGGGAGGGAGGGAGGGAAGAAGGTGGGAAGGAGAAAGAAAAGAAGAAATAGAGGAAGGGAAGGTAAAAGAGAGAAAGAAAAAGAGCAAGAAAGAAAGCAAGAAAGAAAGAAAGAAAGAAAGAAAGGGGGAAGGGACAGGAACAGAGGAAGGAAGCAAGGAAACTTATGAAAGGGGAGAGTAAGAGAGGAATGAGTGAAGGGAGGGAGGGAGGGAAGAAGGTGGGAAGGAGAAAGAAAAGAAGAAATAGAGGAAGGGAAGGTAAAAGAGAGAAAGAAAAAGAGTAAGAAAGAAAGCTGCAAGCACCCCCCCGAGCCCCCCAGGCCGGCTGCAACCTTTTAAAACACGCGCGCCGATTCGCAGCTGTCTCCTGAAGCCGAACGCGGAAGTTAGCGTTTGGCTTCAGGAGACAGCTCCTTGGTGCTTGTATCTCGAATTTGGGCTTGTAAGTAGAACAAAAATATCTCTCCCCTCCCAGCTCTTATCTCGAGTTGCTCTTAAGTAGAGCAGCTCTTATGTCGGGGTTCCACTGTACCAGATTTGTAACAGTTCAAGGTTATATTTTACGTTTCAGTCTTATAGCCTGTTGTTCTCGCTTTTGCTTCCTAGCCAATTATAGAAAGGGTCAAAATTTTGACTGCCCATTACTGAGCACAATTCAAGCACAGATAAGCACAATTCACAAGCCTGACTTTGAGGAACCCCCCCCCCTCTCTTGCTTCATCTGTCTCTCTCTCCTCCCCACTCTCCTCCCCAAATACTATACCTGTGATGGCAAACCTATGGCATGTGTGCAGCGATGGGCTACGAGCCGGAATGCTAAATTGCGCTCACCGCCGCAGCTCGTAAATTCTTGCAGGACCAGCGTGATTTTGCTGCTGCACCTGTGTAGGTAGCAAAATTGCACCCGTGTTTCAGCGAGATTTTACCTGCGTCTCCTTGTGTGATTTTGCTACCTTCACAGTTGCAGCAGCAAAATTGTGCTGGTCCCACAAGAACTTACGAGCCGCAGCGGCGAGCGCAATTTAGCGTTCCGGCTCATAGCCCACCGCTGCATGTGTGCCACAGGTGGCAGGCAAAGCCATATCGGAGAGCATGTGAGACTTTGCCAAAAATCCCACTTCCGGTTTGCCATTGTGCTGTTTTTTGCACTCTGGAGGGTTTAGGGAAGCTTCCTGAAACCCCGGAGTGCCAAAAACAGCACAATGGGCAAATCAGAGATACGTTTTCTGAACTTCCAGCTTGCCTGTTGTGCTGTTTTTGGCACTCTGGGGCTTCAGGAAGCTTCCCTGAACCCTCTCGAGTGCAAAAAACAGCACAACGGCAAACCAGAAGTGCGTTTTCCCAACCCCCCCTCTTTTGTCATGCAATCAAAAAAGGTTCGCCATCACTGTACTATACTATATAAATATAGTATTTAAATCACATTTGTGTAACATGACCAGATGGCAGATGAGCACACTTCAAAACGCACTGATGATGTCTCCTCGAATGGTGACAAAACGTTTGCAATCAAGCTCAAACGTAACTGTATTTCTTTGCAGTCATCTGGTCATTAGCACTCTCCCTGGGAGCTCTTGGAGGCCATTTGGGGGTTTAATCTGAGCCCTCGGGGTCTACTGAATCAGGATGCCATTGCTTGTGGAACTGTTACAAGGGCTGCGTAGGTGGTGTTTTATTCTTCCCCCACTGTTTGTTTGTTTGTTTGTTTGTTTGTTTGTTTGTTTGTTTGTTTGTTTGTTTACTTACTTACTTACTTACTTACTTACTTACTTACTTACTTACTTACTTACTTACTTACTTATTTGATTTTTATGCCACCCTTCTCCTTAGATTCAGGGTGGCTTACAACATGTTAGCAATAGCACGTTTTAGCAGAGCTAGCCTATCTATCTATCTATCTATCTATCTATCTATCTATCTATCTATCTATCTATCTATCTATCTATCTATTTTTTTTAAAAAAATTATGCCACCCTTCTCCTTAGATTCAGGGCGGCTTACAACATGTTAGCAATAGCACTTTATAACAGAGCCAACATATTGCCCCCACAATCCGGGTCCTCATTTTACCCACCTCGGAAGGATGGAAGGCTGAGTCAACCTTGAGCCGGTGATGAGATTTGAACCGCTGACCTACAGATCTACAGTCAGCTCCAGTGGCCTGCAGTACAGCACTCCACCTGCTGTGCCACCCCAACTCATCTGAGGGAGGGGTGTTCAATTCTAACATCGACAGATTCTTTTCCCCCTCTTTCAAACTCTTCTACTCTGTCCAAAATGGCGACCATCCAAAAGGGATCCTCCATTTTCCCTCTTATTCTGCCCCAGCGTTCATTTCCTTTTTGTCGACCTGCAGAGTGAAAGAAAACGAGGCCTGTTCGGGCCTGTCGCTCCCTCATCCCAGTTACCACCAGCAGGTGTGAACTGAACCACTTCCCCTCCCCGGCTATCTGCTCCAAACCACCAGCACTTAAATAAAAGAGGGGGAGGAATAGAAAATTACAGGGTTTTGTCGCCTCAAGAGGGCAGGGAGGGGTGGGGGTGGGGAAGCCACAAGCGCCTTGACAGGCACAATGGAAGAATTGCTTTGCCCTTAAAATCAGGGCTATTTAGTGGAATGCTTAGAAGGGATCCCGCAGGGAGATAATCGTCCTCTCAACAGCCGGGATCTTGATTGTCTCTATTATACCATCCTTCTCTTTTAGAAACAAGGGCATAGGGCTTTGTTTTGGTTTTTTGCTTGCCATGAAACCTGAAAGAGAAACAGGCCGGGCAATTGGTAGTACTGAATCATAATCGGGCTTTTTCTTGAAAGAACCGGCCATTCACGTTGCAATTACAGATGGTCCTCGACTTACGACCGCATTTCCGGCCAAGAGTTCCATTGTTAAGCAGGATGGTTGTTAAGTGAAGTTTGACCCTTGTTATAATAATAATAATAATAATAATAATAATAATAATAATAGTAATAATAATAATAATAATAATAATAATAATTTATTAGATTTGTATGCCGCCCCTCTCCGAAGACTTTCTTGCCACGGTTGTTAAGGGAGTTAAATTAATAACACTGTTGTTGACGCAATCTGGCTTTGCTTGTCAGAATAGAATAGAATAGAATAGAATTCTTTATTGGCCAAGTGTGATTGGACACAGAAGGAATTTGACTTGGTGCATAGGCTCTCAGTGTACATAAAAGAGCCGGGGTGGCGCAGCAGGTAGAGTGCTGTACTGCAGACCACTGGAGCTGACTGTAGATCTGCAGGTCAGTCACTACTGCAAAGTGAGGTTCCTCCCAGTCTGCATGCATGTCTAGGGTTTTTTTTAATTTTACCTAGGTGAAGGACTTTACTTTTCTCAACGTTGAACATCATTTTGCTAGTTTGGGCCCCCAGCGTTAATCTATCTAGGTCATTCTGTATTTTGAGCCTATCCTCTAGGGCAGTGTTTTTCAACCAGTGTGCCGGGGCACACTAGTGTGCCGCGAGACATGGTCAGGTGTGCCGCGAAGCTCAGAGAGAAAAAAAGCAAGAGAGAGAAAAAAAGAGAGAAAGAAAGCAAGAGAGAAAGAAAGCAACAGAGAGAGAGAAAGAAAGCAAGAGAGAAAGAGCGTGAGAGAGCTAGAAAGAGAACAAGAGAGAGAGAGAAAACAAGAGAAAGAAAGAGAGAGAGAGAGAAAGAGAGGGAGGAAAGGAGAGAGAGAGAAAGACATAGAGGGAGGGAGGGAGAAAGAGAGCAAAAAAGGGAGGAAGGAAGGAAGAGAAAGAAAGAGGGATGGAGAGAGAGAGAAAGAAAGAGGAAGGAAGGGAGAGAAAGAGGGAGGGAGAAAGAAATAGAGTGAAGGGGAGGAAGAGAGAGAGAGAGGATTTTTTTGTCCAAACTTTTTTTAGCCGCCCCCCCCCCTTGCTCAATGTGCCCCAGGGTTTCGTAAATGTAAAAAATGTGCCGCGGCTCAAAAAAGGTTGAAAATCACTGCTCTAGGGCAGTGTTTCCCAACCTTGGCAACTTGAAGATATTTGGACTTCAAATCCCAGAATTCCCCAGCCAGCAAATTCTGGGAGTTGAAGTCCAGATATCTTCAAGTTGCCATGGTTGGGAAATACTGCTCTAGGGTGTTGGCTACCCCCGCCAGCTTGGTGTCGTCTGCAAATTTGATTAGTTCCCCCTCTATTCCCTCATTTAGGTCATTAATGAAAATGTTGAAGAGCACAGGACCCAGGACTGAACCTTGTAGTCCCCCACTGCCTACCTCCTTCCATGTGGATTTGGAGCCGTTGAGGACAACTCGTTGGGTGCGGTTGGTCAGCCAACTGTTTATCCATTTACATGTGTTATAATCTACCCCATTTTTTTTCTAATTTGTAGATTAAGAGATTGTGATCTACTTTATCAAAAGCTTTACTGAAGTCCAAATATATTAGGTCTACAGCTTTGCGTTGGCCTACTGATTTGGTTATGGTGTTGAAAAATGATATGAGATTGGTTTGGCATGATTTGTTTCTGACAAACCCATGCTGGCTATTAGTTATTATCTAGTTTGTTTCTAGGTAGTGGAAAAGCTGCTTTTTGATTATTTTTTTCCATTATTTTTCCAGGTATAGAAGTCAGACTGATTAGTCTGTAGTTTCATGGGTCTGTCTTTTTTCCTTTTTTTGTGGATGGGAACTACATTGGCCCATTTCCAATCTTCCAGTAGCTCTCCTGTGTTCCAGGTTTTTTGGTAGATAAGGAGTAGTGGTTCTGCGACGGTGTCTGCCAGTTCTTTTAGGACTCTGGGATGTAGTCCGTCTGGTCCTGGTGATTTGTACTTGTTGAGCTCCCATAAGTTGTCCCTTATTGTGTTTTTCTTTAAGTTGAGTTCAGTTCCAGGGCTGTTTTTTGCAGCTGTGTTGCAGGTTAGTTGGTTGGGGGCATAGTTCCCTCTAAGCTGAGCAGTGAGCAATCGCTCACTTAAAAATCATCATCAACTCAGAGTTTTCCAAAGCTGCCCAGAAGCCGAGAGGGAAGGAGAGAGAGGGAAGGAGAGAGAGAGGAAGAGAGGAAGAGAGAGAAACATAGAAAAAAGAGAAGAAGGAAAAGAGAAAGAAAAAGAATGGGAGTAAGGAAGAGAGAAAGAAAATCAAAATCTAGTTTGAAACTAGCTCAACTATTTAAGTGGCATTTTGATATTGATAGAGTTGCCCTATTATGAACTCACTGTTATAGACACACAGTACAGTATTTTATTTTGAAATTCTCTGAGGCAAAACAGGGTGGGTTTTTTGTTTGTTTGTTTGTTTGTTTGTTTGTTTATTTATTTATTTATTTATTTATTTATTTATTATTTCTGTGCCACCCAGTCCCGAAGGGACTGCCGCTCAGACACTATACTTTTCCGCCCACTCCCCCCAAAAATTAGAGGGAACACTGGTTGGGGGTTTCTTTTTGTGTGAAGACTGATGCAAAATAGGTGTTGAGCAGCTATGTTTTGTCTCTGTTATTTGTGATTTCTTTACCGTCTTCATTTTTTAATGTGGCAACTGTTTCCTCGATTTTCTTCTTGTTGTTTATGTGCTGGAAGAAGCTTTTTTTGTTGTCATTGACTTTCGTTGCAAGGTATTGCTCATGCTGGGCCTTTGCTGTTCTTATTTTTTGTTTGTAGATTCTGGCTGTTTATTGGAATTCTGCCTTGGTTATGTGTCCTTCTTTCCATTTTTACTTCAATACATACAGGCATTCATTGTTGGCTTCTTGCCAACCCAACTGTTTGGACATAGTACAGTGGTACCTCTACTTACAAACTTAATTCGTTCCATGACCAGGTTCTTAAGTAGAAAAGTTTGTAAGAAGAAGCAATTTTTCCCATAGGAATCAATGTAAAAGCAAATAATGCATGCAATTGGGGAAATGAAAAGGAGGATTGAGGCCCTGTTTCCTCCCAGGAGATTCCTAGAGAGGCCCCATGGAGGCTTCTCCCCACCTTTTCCAGCCCTGTTTCCTCCCAGGAGATTCCTAGAGAGGCCCCACGAAGGCTTCTCCCTGCCTTTTACGGCCCTGTTCCCTCCCAGGAGATTCCTAGACAGGCCCCACAGAGGCTTCTCCCTGCCTTTTCCGGCCCTGTTTCCTCCCAGGAGATTCCTAGAGAGGCCCCACAGAGGCTTCTCCCTGCCTTTTACAGCCCTGTTTCCTCCCAGGAGATTCCTAGAGAGGCCCCACGGAGGCTTCTTCCTGTCTTTTCCGGTTATAGTTTTGGAGGCTCAGGTTTGTAAGTGAAAAATGGTTCTTGAGAAGAGGCAAAAAAATCTTGAACACCCGGTTCTTATGTAGAAAAGTTCGTAAGTGGAAGGGTTCATAGGTAGAGGTACCACTGAACTAGCGATCTTCCCAATTGGTTTCCTACTAGCGAAACTTCAAAAGGAAAGCTGTATTTGCTTAATGACCCCATGACTCACTTAGCAGCCATGGCAAAAAAAAGATATTGTAAAATTAAATAGGGCTCACTTAACAATCACCTTGCTAGGAATGGAAATCCAGGCCCCAATTGTGGTGGTAAGTTGAGGACTAGCTACATGGCCTTCTATTTTTACCCAACCTTGGTTACCTCTGCGGAAACATTGCCCCCTCCCCATCCCTCTCACCTGATGGTGAGATGGAGACCGCCTAAGCAATCATCCGTGGGGAGATGAGCATATGAAATAGCCCCATCTGTTGCAGCTCTGGAGACCCGCAGTATGTAGTAAATTCAACTACAGCAGCTATTGATTCCTACTCTGTGGAACAATAATTATATTGAACTGTGAACAGACATGTTAAGCTGCGGAAAGCTTTTCTCTTCTCCTTCGTGGTTTTTTTTTTTAACCTCTTAAAAGAAATGAAGAATCTCTTTAAAATGTGTATTTATCAGTGTTACACACAGAGAATAATAAATAATGTGCATTTATTAATTGGGAGGGGAAAGGCAATCTGTACATGCTCCCAAGCTCTTTCTTAGTTTAACACACAGCAAAGCTTAAGTGCGGACTCAAAAGCACACACACCCCTCTTTGTAAGTTAACAATCTCTCCCTATCTTCATATGTGTGAGTATGATTGTGGTACGATTGTGCAAATCTGAAAGATTTAGGCTCCCTGTGTAAGAGTCCTGTTGCTTGGGGCAAAGACCCGATGAATTTATTTCCCCCTTTTTAGCAGAAGTTACTAAACATTTGGGAAGGGACAACGACATCAGATTTTCTAAGGTATACTACCTTGGAACATGGAGGTTCTGTTTAGTGGTTTGCGTCTTTCAGAGTTCTTTCCCCATGAACTGAAAGTGTTTTTGCCACCATTAGGGTACTGCGTCCTCTTTCAAATCAGAATGGAATGGAATTTGGCGGGACCCAGGGGAAGGGCCTTCTCTGTGGTGGCCCCGGCCCTCTGGAACCAACTCCCCCCAGAGATTAGAATTGCCCCCACCCTCCTTGCCTTTCGTAAGCTGCTTAAAACCCACCTCTTCCGCCAGGCATGGGGGAACTAAGATACACTTTCCCCCTAGGCCTTTACAATTTTACGCGTGGTATGTCTGTATGTATGATTGGTTTTTATATAATGGGTTTTTAACTGTTTTTAGTATTGGATTATTGTCATATACTGTTTTATTACTGTTGTTAGCCACCCCGAGTCTGCGGAGAGGGGCGGCATACAAATCCAATAAATAAAATAAATAAATAAATAAATAAATAAATAAATAATAAATAAATAAATAAATTAGAGTAGAGTGGAGTGGAGTGGAGTGGAGTGGAGTGGAGTAGAGTAGAGTAGAGTAGAGTAGAGTAGAGTAGAGTAGAGTAGAGTAGAGTAGAGTAGAGTAGAATAGAATAGAATAGAATAGAATAATTAAAACACAGGTAATCCTTGCTTAGTGACCACAATTCCAACCAGCAACTCAGTCATTAAGCAAAGAGGTTGGTAAGTGAACCCGAAAACTGATACGTGACGCTCATAAACATGAGGACTGTGAGCCGTCCCTTTGCCCTCTGATTTAAATGAACTCGCCAGCTTCCCAGTTGGTTTAGATACTAGCAGATCGACGCGCCTGCAAAGGTTGGTTCCAATTGTGTCTATAACCTAATATTGCAGAATAGATTCTGCTGCTTTGTTCGTCCAACCCTGCCTAGACTTCAGTATTGACTTCTGCCGGTATGAACGCTCTCAACTAAATCTGTGTGTGTGATTCTCATGTCTGTTTTCTGCTCATCATCTGCCACAGGCTGAATTTATTGGGTGGATTTTTGGTGGTTTTTTTTTCTTTGCTTGGCTTCTACAGCATCGATGTATTTGCAGACCAAATCAATTTTGTTGCAGTGGGAAGACGGGGAGGGAAGTAAAGGGGAAATGAAAGGGTCTTTTTAAAAAAAAAAAAATCCAAAAACATATTTGTAGTGAATGTTTTCATCCAAATTTTGATTTGCAAAATCTACAGTATGTCGTTGCTATTGGTTTATTTTTCTTTGGTTTTTTAAAATTTCATTTTAAAATGTTGGTATCTTTTTTTTTTTAATTGAAAGAGAAAATATGAATGTTTTTGTGCCCCAAAAAGGCTTATTTTTGTTTGTTTTCCTTGCAAGCATCTGATGGTCATAGGGTAGGTGGTTCATTCATCTGCTGGGGTTTTGATGGAGGTACACAGCCCTCATTTTTATCTTTACATGAATGAAATGTCAGTTGAGACACACGTGAAAGCCTGAAAGAGAATATCAAAGGCTTTGGCAAAAAAAAAAAAAAAAGTCTGTGCCTGTTGTCTTCTGTTGCACCCAATCAAATGGATTTCGTAGGTTTTTGGTGCATTGCAAAAGCCTACTAAACCGGTCATGAGCAGGTGAACGATGCCCAGATGCAGACTGTGGGAAGTACAGTGGTACCTCTACTTTAGAACTTAAGACCAGGTTCTTTAAGTAGAAAAGTTTGCAAGAAGAAGCAATTTCCCCCCATAGGAATTAATGTAAAAACAAATAATGTGTGCAAACCCATTCGGAAAGAAATAAAAGCTCGGAATTTGGGTGGGAGGAAGAAGAGGAGGAGGAGGACAGTCGCTGCCGAAGGAAGAAGATGAGGTGAGGGGAATCAAAAAAATCCAAAACTTTAAGGCTTAAAAAAAAAGAGGGTCTCTGAGGCGGTGAGGAGGAGCACATGCTTCCCATACACCCGGCGCGAAGCTGCCTCCCATGCGCCAGAGAGAGAAACCCAGGCAGGTGAGAAAAGGGAACCTCCTGCTCCTTTGACTGAAAGGTGGCTGCTGCTGCTGCTGCTGCTACCTGCTTCCTCTTCCCTCCCATGCTGAAGGGCTTCCCTATCCTCTCACTCACTTGCTTTGTAGCCGGTGCTTTTCCTTCACTGTGGTGACTCCTCGGTTTGGCTGAAGCCGAGTTGATCCAGCTGGGGCAAAGCGCCCCCTTTTGCCTTTCCGTGCCCAGACGCTCCGGGAGGCAACCTCACGCCAGGTGTATAGGAGGCAGCGTGAGGGAGTCACCACAGTGAAGTGGTTTATTCCCTCTCCAAGCGCCGAGAGAAAGGAAAACGCTCCGTTTGCTCTGGACTGCCAAAGCCTCCTTAAGTGCCACCGAAAGGCTCCTCTGGCAGCCCAGAAAAGCCCGAGATGGCCTCAGGTTCTTAAGTAGAAAATGATTCTTAAGAAGAGGCAAAAAAATCTTGAACACTCGGTTCTTATCTAGAAAAGTTCTTAAGTAGAGGCGTTCTTAGGTAGAGGTATCACTGTACAGTCACCTCACCTTCAAAATGTGGGTTGGTCACTTTAAGACTTGTGGACTTCAACTCCCAGAATTCCTCAGGCAGTTTGCTGGCTGAGGAATTCTGGGAGTTGAAGTCCACAAGTCTTAAAGTGGCCAAGGTTGGGGATCTCTACAGGAGAGAATATTCAGCTCAAAATATGGGCTTGGGTGGGTTGAAAGGGGTACTGACTTCTGGAGACAGTTTTTCCTGGTATTAATACTTTGTGGAGTCCATGGTGTCCTTTCAGCTTGGTTGTGGATTTTTTTTAAAAAAACATTTCATTACCCAACTAGATAGCAGGAGCACCTAGACCAGTGGTTCTCAATCTGGGGGACTCAGGACCCTTTTGGGGGTCAAATGACCGTTTCACAGGGGTCACCTAAGACCATGGGAAAAGACAAATTTCCCATGGTGTTAGGAACTAAAGCTTCTATTCTGGCACCTTGGAACATATTTTAACATTCAGACCAATCAGGCATTGACAGTGGGGGTGTCCATCTGACCTTCTTGCCAATCAGCTTCAAGCTCTGTTGGGAGAATTGGCGCTAGACTTATGGTTGGGGGTCTCCACAATATTAGGAACTGTATTAAGGGGTCGCAGCATTAGAAAGGTTGAGAACCACTGACCTAGACATATATACCACTCCACAGTGCTTTACAGCCCTCTCTAAGCAGTTTACAGAATCAGCATATTGCCCCCAACCAATCCTCATTTTACTGGCCTTGGAAGGATGGTAATCATCCTTGAGCCAGTGAGATTCGAACTGCCAAACTGCTGGCAAATTGTAGCCCGCAATACTGCTTTTAAATGGCTAGATAACATCGTCAGTGCTAACACTTCACTAGCACTGAAGATGTTACCATGCTTGGTACGAAAACTCCTGAAACAAAACAAGTAAGTTCGGAGAACACCAAAAACTTCATTTAACCCTGAGCTATGAATATTCTCTTCCACTGGTCTTAACACCTCTTCATGCAGTTTTTCCGATGCCTGATCGATGATGATGCTTTTCAAAACAAAACAAAACAAAACAGAGTTTTATCGTAATTTGGATTGGGGTTCTTTTTGAACAGTGATATGCCAAAATCATGCATTCTCACCCGAACCAGTCTTTCTCAACCTGACCCTCCATAGACTGAGGGCTACAACTTCAATCACCTTTGACCATTAGTCATATTGAGAGTTGATGGGAATTGTAGCCCAAAGCAAGGTGGGACAAGCTGTAGGAGGTAATTTTACGAGGAGATAAGAGTTAAAAGGTTACTAGTTACTGTGTTTTGGGGATGTATATTGATCAATTCCCTACTGTTTTAATAAACTCTTTTAAGAGTTGGAAGGGCCCTTAGAGATCATCTATTCTAACTTCTCCTCAATGCAAGATCTGCTAAAGCAGTGGTTCTCAACCTTTCTAATTTAGATTTGTTGTAAATTGTTTCACTTTGTTGTGAGCCGCCCCGAGTCTGCGGAGAGGGGCGGCATACAAATCTAAATAATAAATAAATAATAAATAATAAATAATGCCACAAACCCAGGGGTGGGCTGCTACCTGGATGGGGTGGGATGCAGTGGGGTAGCAAAAATGGAGCTCCACCCCAGAGCACCCAATTTGCACTGAAAGATTTAAAAAAATGCAGGGCATCCTTCATAAGCCACGCCCACAGTGTGGTAGTAAACATTTTGGTAGCCCTTCACTGTGCGAACCCTTAATAGAGTTCCTGATGTTGTGGTGACCCCCAACCATAAGTCTAGCGCCAATTCTCCCAAAGATGTTTCAGCTGATTGGCAGGAAGGTCTTACTGTAAATGCCTGATAGGTCGGATTGCAAAAATATGTTCCAAGGCACCAAAATAGAAGCTTTGAGTTCCTAACACCATGGGAAATTTATCTTTTCCCATGGTCTTAGGTGACCTTTGTGAAATGGTCATTCGACCCCCCAAAGGGGTCCCAACCCTCAAGTTGAGAACCACTGTGCTAAAGTATCTCTAAGACAACTTTTTGCTGCCCTTCATCCTCCAGCCCAGGGTAGGCAAAGCTGGCTCTTCCATGACATGTGGACTTCAACTCCCAGAATTCCTGAGCCAATCATGCTAGTACAGGAATTCTGGGAGTTGAAGTCCACATGTCATAGAAGAGCCAACTTTGCCTACCCCCTGCTCCAGCCATTTTAATGAATGGAGCAGGTGTGCATTTCAAAATTGCCATAAAGCATCTCTCCAATTTAAATGCATAAATGTATGTAACATTTTTTGCCCTCCCCCAAAAAAATAAAATCATGGCTTTTCCCGACTTCGCTCTGCCTGTCTCAGCTCGAGGCAGGATTTACAGTTTAATCGATTTAAATACTAATGATTCTCTCTCGCAGGGTAGCCAGTCAGGGAACATGTGATATCAATGGGAAGCCATAATGATTTGATTCAGACAAAGCTCTGTGAACTAATCATGATAAATGAGCACAGATTTTGAGCGCAGACATTTTGCTTATTTGGTTTTTAGATATAAAAACCTCACTTCTCGCCCTCTTCAGCAACAACAATAACAACAAAGGCAGGTGGATAGCTGCCGTGTGGCAATCTTACAGCCCAGAGAGAGAGAGATTAGAGATTGTTGTCTTAAATCTCAGTGAGTTCTGCTCGAGGAATGGAATCAGGATACAGTGGTACCTCTACTTAAGAACTGAATTCGTTCTGTGACCAGGTAGAAAAGTTTGTAAGTAGAAACAATTTTTCCCATAGGAATCAATGTAAAAGCAAATAATGTGTGCAAACCCATTAGGAAAGAAATAAAAGCTCGGAATTTGGGTGGGAGGAGGGGGAAGAAGAAGAGGAGGAGGACAGTCGCTGCCCAAGGAAGAAGGTGAGGTGAGGAGAATGAAAAAAATCCAAAACTTTAAGGCTTAAAGAAAAAAAGAGGGACACTGAGGCGGCGAGGAGGAGCACGCCCCTCCCATACACCCGGCGCGAGGCTGCCTCCCATACACTGCGCCAGAGAGGGAAACCCAGGTGGGTGAGAGCGAGGAACCTCCTACTCTTTGACCAAAAGGCGGCTGCTAGATTAGATTAGATTAGATTTATTGGATTTATATGCCGCCCCTCTCTGCAAACTCGGGGCGGCTCACAACAAAGTAAAAACAATACATAATAACAAATCCAATACCCACCAATCCAATTACAATGTTAAGCTAAAAAATTCATAAAAAACAACCCCAGAATGTTAAAAAAACAAGCACACAATCAATCTAACACCAAAACAACATGGGCCAGGGGGAGATGTTTCAGTTCCCCCATGCCTGACGGCAAAGATGGGTTTTAAGGAGTTTGCGAAAGGCAAGGAGGGTGGGGGCAATCCTAATCTCAGGGGGGAGCTGGTTCCAGAGGGTCGGAGCCGCCACAGAGAAGGCTCTTCCCCTGGGTCCTGCCAGACGACATTGTTTAGTCGACGGGACCCAGAGAAGGCCCACTCTGTGGGACTGAACCGGTCGCTGGGATTCGTGCGGCAGAAGGCGGTCTCCAGAGATATTCTGGTCCTGCTTCCTCTTCCTTCCCATGCTGAAGGGTTCCCCTCTCCTTTTGCTTGCTCACTTTGTAGCCTGCGCCTTTCCTTCACTGTGGTGACTCCTCGGTTTGGCTGAAGCCAAGTTGATCCGGCAGGGGCGAAACACCCCCTTTTGCCTTTCCACGCCCAGACACTCCGGGAGGCAACAAGATGCTTCATTCACTCTGGACTGCCAAAGCCTCCTTAAGCGCCACCAAAAGGCTCCTCTGGCAGCCCAGAAAAGCCCGAGGTGGCCAGGATTAAAGGGGGAATGGCAGGAAACTGGCCAGGCCTTCGTGCTGCTCTCAAATTTCCTGGGAAATTTTTCCGGGCTCGTGTTTTTAAGTAGAAAATGGTTCTTAAGAAGAGGCAAAAAAATATTGAACACCTGTTCTTATCCAGAAAAGTTCTTAAGTAGAGGAGTTGTTAGGTAGAGGTACCACTGTATAGTCACCTCACCTTCAAAATGTGGGTTGGCCACTTTAAGACTTGTGGACTTCAACTCCCAGAATTCCTCACGCAGCTTGCTGGCTGGGAGTTGAAGTCCACAAGTCTTAAAGTGGCCAAGGTTGGAGACCCCTACAGGAGAGAATATTCAGCTCAAATTTAGGTTGGGTTAAAAGGGGAACTGACTTCTGGAGACATGTTCTTAAGTAGCGGTACCACTGTATTTTACACAAATAGGCACTTCCATCACATTGGCACTATGCAGATAGCCCCCGACTCATAAAAGTTCATTTAGTGATTGTTTAAAGTTATACAATGGTGGTGAAAAAAAATGCCACTGTGATCGTTTTTCACACTTACGACCATATCATATATGTGGCAGTTGCAGTGTCCTGGGTTTCGTGGGATCCCCTTGTTGCGACCTTTTCATGAACAAAGCCAATGGGGGGGAGCCAGTCTCACTTAACGGCCGTGTTACTAACTGAACCCCCTGCAGCAAGTCACTTAAAATCTCCGACAAGGTCATAAAACAAGGCAAAATTAACCACAGGTGTCTTGCTTACCGACAAAAATTGGGAACTCAATTGTGATCATAGGTCAAGGGTCCCCAAACTTGAAAACTTTAAGACTTGTGAATGTCCCGCCAGCTATGATGGGCATCAACAGTAGCATAGCGCTAGGGTCAAAATAAGTCATTATTCTTCTCTGTTCTGTGTTGGTCAGAATGTGATATCCAGTTTTGCCTCCTTATTTTAGGACATTGAAAACTTTTGTGAGATAGGCAGCCTAATAAATAAAGAGAAGGAGTTTGGAAAAGACCTAAAATCTGTGGAGATGGAAGAGATCAACATGACCTACAGATCACAAGCATGGGATAAAATGTCAAAGAACAAGAAAAGCTTAGCAGGAGATAAAAAGGAGTCAGAGAGAATATTCACGGATAAGGGAGAAAGAAGACAAAACTTTAAAATGAAAACTTAAGGTTACAAAGAGAAAAAATATATAAAAGTTTAAGATTACAAAGAGAAAAAATATAAAATTTCCATTTTAAAAAGTGACAAAAAGACAAGAATTAGATCAGAAACTGACAGGAATCTTTATCATCTATCTATCTATCTATCTATCTATCTATCTATCTATCTATCTATCTATCTATCTATCTATCTATCCACCTACCTACCTACCTACCTACCTACCTACCTACCTATCTACCTATCTACCTATCTACCTATCTACCTATCTACCTATCTACCTATCTACCTACCTATCTATCTATCTATCTATCCACCTACCTACCTACCTATCTACCTATCTACCTATCTACCTACCTATCTACCTATCTACCTATCTACCTATCTACCTATCTACCTATCTACCTATCTACCTATCTACCTATCTACCTATCTACCTATCTACCTATCTACCTATCTACCTATCTACCTATCTACCTATCTACTTATCTACCTACCTACCTATCTACCTACCTACCTATCTATGTATCTACCTACCTACCTATCTACCTATCTACCTACTTACCTATCTATCTACCTACCTACCTACCTACCTATCTACCTACCTACGTATCTACCTATCTACCTATCTACCTATCTACCTATCTACCTACCTATCTACCTATCTACCTATCTACCTATCTACCTATCTACCTATCTACCTATCTACCTATCTACCTACCTATCTACCTATCTACCTACCTACCTACCTACCTACCTACCTATCTATCTATCTACCTATCTACCTATCTACCTATCTACCTATCTACCTATCTACCTATCTACCTATCTACCTACCTATCTACCTACCTACCTACCTACCTACCTACCTACCTATCTATCTATCTATCTATCTATCTATCTATCTATCTATCATCTATCTATCGGATTTATATGCCGCCCCTTTCCGAGGACTCGAGGCAGCATACTACATATAAAAGGAACAACAGGATATAATAACTGAATCCAATTAATTAAAACTAAGCCAACTATCTAAAATCCCCAGTTATGTTAAATGTCAGTCATACCCATTCAAACAACAGCCATACAAACATTCATTGGCTAGGGGGCTGAGATCTAATCGCCCCAAGCCTGGTGACATAAATGAGTCTTAAGACTCTTATGAAAGGCAAGGAGGGTGGGGGCAGTGTGAATCTCCAGGGGGAGCTAATTCCAGAGGGCCGGGGACCCCACAGAGAAGGCTCTTCCCCCAGGCCCGCCAAGTGATATTATCTAGTTGACGGGACCTGGAGAAGGCCGACTCTGTGGGGCTTAACTAGTCTTGGGGATATTATATCCTTTGAGGACAGTTTCTTGAGCACAGGGCTAGCTTAATAGAGTTCAAGTCCACAAGTCTTAATGCTGCCAAGTTTGGGGACCCCCGTCGTAAGTCAAGGACTATCTGTACATTGGTTTTGAATTTTGAATAGAAGCTCTGCTAATGAATGAGAGGCACTTAGGTGTCTTCGTGGATAAGGCATTCGACTAGAAACTGGAAAACTAGTTCTGGTTCTAACCCTGCCTTAGGCACGAGGCCAGCTAGGTGACCTTGGGCCAGCCATTCTCTCTCAGCCCGGGGAAGGAGGCAATGGCAAACTACTTCATGAAAAGCCTTGCCCCAAAAACCCCAAAACACTGCAGGGTCTGAGAATCAGACACGATTTGAACGGAAGGTTAAAAAACAAAACATGCTAATGAAATCAATTTGATGTACAGTATTCCTTTCTCTGGAGATGGGGGGGGGTCATTGCAAATATTGTATGGGGCGGAGGGGGGGTAGTTGGGGAGGAGAAGCAAAATGGGAAACAGGCTTGATGTGCATGAATTTGATAGCCATGTTATTTTCTTCTCTCTCTCTTTCTCTCCCTCCCTTCCTCCCCCCTTCTTTCCCTTTCAAAACCACCCGCGTAGCCTGCAAACGTAAAGAGCAGGAGCAGCAAAAAGACCGGAACCTGCAGCCGAAAAAACAGCGCCTGGTCTTCACCGACCTTCAACGCCGCACCCTGATCGCCATCTTCAAAGAGAACAAGCGGCCTTCCAAGGAGATGCAGATGACCATTTCGCAGCAACTGGGCTTGGAGCTCAACACCGTCAGCAACTTCTTCATGAATGCTCGCCGGCGGTGTATGAACCGCTGGCAAGAGGAGCCAGGCGCCAACCCCGGAGTCCCCTCTTCATCCACAAGCACTTTTTCCAAAGCATGATTTCTCTTTCATTTCTTTTCATACGCCTCTCATAACCCTTGCATCCCCCCTTGCCGAACTCCACCCAGAATAGAGACCATTCCCTTCTCCGTGTGTGTTTCCCTCACCTGCATACTGCATAGACGTTGAGCAACGACAACACGCCATGCCCACTTCACAACCATCCACAGTTGGACGCCTCTGGGATATCCCAGATCTTCCAGAGGCATCCCGTAGCAGCCTCTGTCTTTGAGCTCCCCCAGATCTTCCCATTTGTGAAAGGGCCATTTCACCTCCTCATTGGGTGAGCAACCTTTTCCCAAGCCTCGGCTTAAGCTGGGGGATGTCTTTCCTCCCTCGAGGTTTCAGCCAACGAGTAATTATATTGTCCTGATGGCAGAGGGGATCTGTAAGTAGCAGCTTAAAAGCAGAAGTTTTCACAGAAGTTGATTTGAAAGCTGTCATCATGGGAAGAAAATGCTTATCCTAGAGGCCCTGGTTACTGAGGAGCAAGTGTATGCCTTAAAAAAACAGCCCAGCACTGGAAAATTGAAGGGAGGGCAAGAAGCAAGTAACTTATTAATTTGCAACACTGATTTAGCTCCCTCAGATTTAGTTCTATATACCTGCCAATGTAACTGGACTTGGTTTAATTCCTGGGTTTTAAATTCCAGACTAACTTATTGTTCCAACTGGGGTTGTCTTTCGCCACCGAGATAGAAGTGAATTGTGGGATATTTTTAAGACTCATACCAAGACCTGTTAACGTCTGATTCTGTCTCACCTTCCTATTTCAAAGAAAGGTTAAAAATGGCCTGCCTCTGATATGGGAAAAGGCATATGAGAGGGTCATGTGGGAATCATTTAGCCTTTATACGGAGACAAGCTGCAACTGAAATGAGAGTCAGTGATGACATGTGTGAATGTAGATTAGGGGGTTGTTCAGTTTGCAAGCCAAGGATGCATATAAGGCCTGAGATATTTTTTTTAAAAAAAAAATACACTCCCACCGACATCCTTCATCCTAGTAACAATGGGAAAATGCATGAAAATCCATTCCAGAAAAAAAAAATCTTCAAAATGTTGTCATGTTGTCCTCATGTACATTTCCTACAGATCAGCCTCCTTTTTCCCCACCTCCTGTCCTCCACAAAAGTCTTCACACTCCAAGCGGTTCCTGTGAAATCCACCAGAGGTCTCGCCAACCGCATCAAGGGCATAGCCTGAAAGTTACTGAAACCAAATTCAACTCTCAAAAGAAGACTTTTATTTCTTTTCTTTTTTGACAATTCCTCTCCAAGGAATTCCAAGCCAAAGCGTCAAGGGGGAAAATCAGAAACTCTGACGAAAAACGATCACCTCTTTTCTCCCTTGAATTAGTCATGTGGAATCCAAAGCGAAATTGCACTGTGTCACCTAGAGAAAAAGCGGGTCATGAAGCACATTTTACGTACATAAATCGGGTAATTTTAAAAAAAAGCTTTAAAGAAATCAAAGCAAAGCAGTGCAGGAGCTGAATTTTTATTTCCTGGACACTGGATCGGCAGCTGACCTTCCATAAAATGTTGGTTTCATTCCAAAGGCCAGCCCCAGCTGAAAGATTTCCATCCTCACTCCTCTTTTTTGCCTCTTATTATCCCTATTTTCTGCCTCCAATACGTATAGGATGGCAGAAGGGGAGAGAAACCATGATAGTATATGTGACAGGAATCAGATTGGGCAAGGTGAGTTGAGCGGGGCACAAATTATGAATCTGTTTACTAAATGGATCAATAGATTGGCAAGGGGAAGACATGCCCTGCCCCAGTCCTTTTCTAGCCCCAACTCCTTACGCTCCCTCTTCAAAATAACAAACAAACAAACAAAACCCTCAAAAAAAAGGAATCCTGGCAACGTACGAAAGATAAGTGACTATTTTTTGTGTGTGTGCCAATTAACAGCTTGCCTTAAAAATGGAAGATGGATACCAGATGTTTGTCCTCTTTCACTTGGAAAGGAGGAGTTCAGTAGAGTCTGGCGCCATGAATCAGAATCGTTTGCAAGGCAAAAGAAAAAGAAAAAGGAAGAAGGAAGGAAGGAAGAAAGAAAGAAAGAAAGAAAGAAAGAAAGAAAGAAAGAAAGAAAGAAAGAAAGAAAGAAAGACACGGTCAGCTTGATGAGAAATAGCATCACCAGTTAAACCTGTATGTCTGGCTGGCAAAGTTGAAGCCCCCACTTTGCCCACGGAGCCAGAGAAAAGGCGTTTGAGAAGGTAAAGAGGCTGCCCAATTGCCGCCTCTCCCTCTCCATGCTAAATGTGGGATTCTTTGTACGTGTGTGTCTGTATGTGTCATTTCTTTCTTCTATTATTTTTTAACAGGACACTATCAAATCGATGCGGGTAATAGAGCACCATCCTTGCGCAATGGTTTATGCGTTCACTTTATGTTGAAGACAATGTGTTGAGCGACCCTTAGGCACTTTGGGAATGGAACAAAAAGAAAGAAAGAGAGAGAAGGGGGAAAATAAACCCCAGAACCATCAAAAGTTTATTCTTTGAGCAGAAAAGGAAGAATGGAAGGGGGGGGGGAAGAATTAAATGACTCTGCTTAATATTTCCTATCTTCAGCAAAACATTTTGTCCTACTCTTGACTGTTGGGTGTGGCCAATCAAGGTGTGGGATGTAGTGGGAACTTATTTGGACCAACCAAAGAAAACTGGAAAACAGCAAATGCTGAGATGTTTTTTTTATCAAAACATGATACAGAGAGAGGGGGGGTGCATACCACAGGAGGACAACAGCCCCCCCAATTGCCTCTCTCAGACCCCCTGGGGTGTCCATCTCCTTCAAATCTACCCTACCGCATCATCTTGTCTTGTTGTGAGTTGTCGATGCTAAAGAATGCTGGAGAAGGACTCTGCTGGATTCCCCATACCTGAATTGTGTGAAGTATTGAAGGGCTGAGAAGCCTCACTAAAAAGGGGGGGTGGGGAATGAAAAAAAAAAGAAATGAAATAATGAAATGATGGGGCCTGAACTTAGTAGAAGAACCGAAGGGGAGGGGGAGGAAAGATTTAAAATAAAAAAAGGAAAGAAAAGGAATAATCCTATCCAAGGAATGACCCCGAACATGCAAAGACATTTTTAGTGAGAACCAGAAAATATAGGCTACCTCACTTCAGTTTTCGATTTTTGTGATTTGAAAATCACACCTGATACCAAAGATTTTGTTCTCCTTGCCTGGTTTGTGCTGGATTACACACATTTGCGCCTCCCTTTTCTTGTTTCCGTGGTGATCCTCCATTTATAGTTCGTAGCCACCGACCTTTCCCCATCCCACCGTCTCCTGTGCTTTTCAACTTCCAGAGAGAGAGAAAGAAAGAAAGAAAGAAAGAAAGAGAGACAGAGAGACAGAGAGACAGAGAGAGAGAAAGCGCTAGATTCGTGAATGAAAACTTGGAGTGATAGCTGAGTGCCTTTTTCTTGTACAAAAGGTGGAAAACCATTTTTCTGGTTTTCATTTTCTTTCTTTTCTTTGTCCACCAAGTTCATGAGATAATTACCTCAGTTCTCTTAATCAGAGGGATTCTGGAAACTCCATGTAGCCTTTGGGTGATGGGACAAAACCCATTCCCTGTGTCCTCTCCCTCCTGTCCTTCCCACTCCTCCCCACCCAGAACCCACTCTCCCCAGTGTTTCATGTGCACTCCAATGCACATCTAAATTCACCAGGTGCACAAGAAACAGTGAGGGGTGTGTTTGTTTCCTTCGTGATGTTTCCATCAGAAACGTTTGGTCGATGCTCCAACACTGGAGGTTTTTAAGAGAAGATTGGGCAGCCATTTGGCCAGAATGGTATATAACAGTGATGGCAAACCTATGGCACGGGTGCCACAGGTGTCATGTGGAGCCATATCTCCTGGAACGCAAGCCGTTATCTAGCTCAACTCCATTGTGCATGTGCGTGCCGGCCAGCTGATTTTCGGCTTGGCCGGAAGCTCTGGGAGGACATTTTCGGCTTCTGGAGAGTCTCCGGGGGGATTGAATTATGGGTGTTGGCACTTGCACATGTGCTATAGCACATACACAGACGCTTTCGGCACCCAAGGAAAAAAAGGTTCACCATCACTGGTATATAGGATCAGTTGTTTGGGCAGGGGGTTGGACTAGAAGACCTCCAAGGTCCCTTCCAACTCTTTGTTGTCCTGTCTTCTGCCTCCAGAATTCTGCCTCTCTAATGGGCATCTGCTGATTCACTGCCACCCAACCATACACCCAAGGAGGACAGTAGAGCGAGATGCATAACCAGTAGTTGCACTTAATGCTTTAAATGCTAAAATTTAAAATTTCTCCTTCTTATATAGTGCTTCACAGTGCTTTTCCACTACTCTGAACTACTAAACTACTCAAAATTTCCACTACCTGTTCTCTGAATTACTCAAAATTTCAACTGCCAGTTATCCAAACTACTCAAAATTTCCACTACCGTTATTCCAAACTACTCAAAATTTCCATTAACAGTTCTCTGAACTACTCAAAATTTTCACTACCGGTTGTTTGAACTACTCAAAATTTCCACTGCTGGTTCTCCCAACTACTCAAAATTTTCACTACCGGTTCTTTGAACTACCAAAAATTTCCATTACCTGTTCTCCGAGCTACCCAAAATTTTCACTACCGGTTCTTTGAACTACTCAAAATTTCCACTACCGGTTCTCCGAACTACTCAAAATTTTCACTACCGGTTCTTTGAACTCAAAATTTCCACTATCGGTTCTTTGAACTACTCAAAATTTTCACTACCGGTTCTCCAAACTACTCAAAATTTTCACTACCGGTTCTTTGAACTACTCAAAATTTCCACTAGCTGTTCTCCGAACTACTCAAAATTTTCACTACTAGTTCTCCGAACTACCCAAAATTTCCACTACCTGTTCTCCGAGCTACTCAAAATTTTCACTACCGGTTCTTTGAACTACCCAAAATTTCCACTACCTGTTCTCCGAGCTACTCAAAATTTTCACTACGGGTTCTTTGAACTACCCAAAATTTCCACTACCGGTTGTCCAGTACTGATCAGAACCTGCTGAAACCCACCCCTGCCTGTGAGTCACTTGATACCTCCCCAAAAAAAGCTGACGATGGACAAATCGTATCGTACACATAGATCATGAAGTTGATTGGATGGGATCCACTTTGACCCACAAATGACCCTGCCTGTGAGAAAGCTAAGAGATCCAGCAACAATTTACCCAACCAGGTGTTTTCCTCTCCCCTGCTATCCTTTCATAATGCAGGGAAGTCTCTTTGCAAAAATGCTAGTCATAAAATGAGGGGAGGGCACATCAATTTTGCCTTCTCCCCTGAGAACCTGGTTCAAATCATGCAGAGGGAGGGTGAAGGGATAAGTGATATTTTGACTGGTCAACCGGTACTTGAATTCTGAGTTTATTCGCTAAATTTATATCCCACTTTTCTTCTACGCCACACAAGGTAGGGATGTACATAATATGGCGGAAGTGGGTGCTTTCTGGGCTTGGTTGTTTTCTTGCAGAGTTTCATTACCCAATTAGGTAACATCGTCAGTGCTAGAAGGAAGTGGGGTTTGATCCAATCACACACTGATGGCGTTACCTAATTGGGTAATGAAATATCTGCAGGAAGATAACCAAGCTCAGGGAACACTGAGGACCCCACAGTTCAGTCTTGAGCTCCAAATAATCTCTTTTGTCGGTACATATTTGATGGTCTTGCTTTCTATTGTTGCCCACAACAACGTCCCTAAGAGGTGGGTTGAACTGGCCCAAAGTCATCTAGCTCAGGGGTCCCCAACCTTGGCAACTTTAAGGCTTATGGCCAGTGAAGGGCCACAAAATTTTTTACTACCACACTGTGGCTATGGCTTATTTTGTGGGTGTGGTTTGCTGGCCATGTCATCACATGGGAGTGGCTTGACGATCATGTGACTGGGGGTGGCTTAAAGGTCATGTGGTGGTCAACTTGACGTCACTCACATCAAGGCTTTTGGTTAGGGTTAGGCCTCTCCTCGCCTCAAAGAGATACAATTCCCCTATTACTGAACATCCAAAATATACTATTTAATTCTAGGTATATATGCCATATGTGTACATACATATTACACTCAGGCACACAAAAATATACATTATGTACTATATAAACTGTATGTGTATGTACACACACACATGTATGCACAGCTCTTCTAAAATTATACATATTCAACCTCATTTACTGCGATAGGAAAAATATACCCAGAGCCCAAAAGGGGGAGAGGGAATCATTTTTTTTAAAAAAAGATGGTGTCCCCAAGAAGTGATGTCATCAACAGGCACCTACCGGTACTGCGTACCTGACCGTACCCGTAGGAGCCCATCACTGCTTATGGACTTCAACTCCCAGAATTCCATAAGTCTTAAAGTTGCCAAGATTGGAGTCCCCTGAGCTAGCTGGCCATCTTGGATAAGGGAGGATTAGAATTTATGGACTTCCAGGTTCTGGCCTAGCACCTTAACCACTACATCAAACTGCCTCTCTCATATTCTGTATATTCTGATGGCGCTCTTGCAGATGTCCTCATCCCCTCCCACCACAAATGACCAACCTATTTCTTCACGGAATTGTCCCTTCTTCATCTGGCGAAATGCCGCCTTTTTCTTTTGACCCAACACCCAAATGGCTTGTTGATACCAAAGATTTCTCCTGTCGGGGGGGAAAACAAATAAATAAATAAAACAAACCAGTGGCCCTGCCTTTCTCTCCAGCACAAACCTGGCAAGCCTTTGACAATGTTCTCTGAAATACCTCAAAAAAAAATATTTAATGTATAGTTTATGTGACAAAATAATAATGATAATAATAATAATAATAATAATAATTACTTAGCTAGTTTTTGGAATTTGCAACTTGAAGCTTTATACTGTTAAATTATAATTTTTGCAGAGATGGCAAGTGTTACTATGTTGACATGCTCAATGGGAGACATATTGAATGTTTTGGAAAGGAAAGAAAAAAACTGGTTAGTTTCATGAGTTTTTTTGTTTTTAAAAAGAGAAAGATTGAGAGAGAGAGAGAGAAAAAAAGAAGGTTCCTTGGAGTTTACAGATTTCATATTTAAATAAGTCCTTTGAAAGAAAAAAAAATCACAAGATAGTAGTGATATCTTATGCTTTGGGGATGTGTTCCTTTTTTCTGCTGAGTCATGTCTTACAAGAGTATTTATTATATGTGTTTATGTGTTCAAATGTAATTTAAGAAGGAAAAAAAAGACCAAAAAAAAGAAAAAAGAAATGAAAATTTGATTTATGCATGAAAAAAAATATACTCTTTCTTGAAGTAATGTAATAATTATTGAGATGGGGAGGGCAGGGGGTGGGCGAAGTTGGTTTTGCCGTGTTGTTTGTCTAACAAAATTTAATTTTCAATTGGAGGTATGTGCATGGATCAATTAATTTCATGTGACTGGACGTTTCTTTGTCAATTCTCTCTTGTTTTATTCGGTTGCTCCTTTTCCACCATTTTCTTTCCTTTGTATATTAGAGCACTGTTAAAAAAAAAATCAAATGGGGTGTTGGAAGAAGCGTCTCCACAAATTAAGTGAGAATGATGGATATTGGGAGAAGGAGGGACGGATTGGCTAGGGACGGATTTCAGCAAGTCCGGCTACAACCAACCAGGAAAACTGGGTTCTCAAGAAACAATCCTTGAGTTTCCTGCCCTTTTATCATCCCAACAAACCCAACAAATGAACTTTAGCATCCTTTCCCCCCCCAGACTGGTGTGTTCTCTTTTAGCATCCAATCACAAGTGTCTTTATTCAGAAGAGAGAAAAAAAGACAATCATTTGCAATATATATATATATGTTGTGTACATACATCCAAACAAGTTGATCAGTCAGTGGTCCTTTCTTATACTTCCTTTGTAGACAAGGGGATGCAATCAAATTAAAGCATTGGTCTGAATTTATGCTAACCCCAACACCTTCTTTCAGGTCCTCCTTGGGGAGGTCTGCATGACAACACACACATGCACACTCAGACACACACACTTTTGGAGATGGAGGGGGACAACTTGCCATGGAGAACTCGCCACGGGGCAATTCAATAAATATAAAAGTTAAATAAGTCCAATATTGATAAAACTGAACCGGTCCAAAGACGGGCTACAAAAATGGTGGAAGGTCTTAAGCATAAAACGTATCAGGAAAGACTTAATGAACTCAATCTCTATAGTCTGGAGGGCAGAAGGGAAAGGGGGGACACGATCGAAACATTTAAATATGTCAAAGGGTTAAATAAGGTTGTTTTTAATAGGAAAGTGAACACAAGAACAAAGGGGCACAATCTGAGGTTAGTTAGGGGAAAGATCAGAAGCAACGTGAGATAATATTATTTTACTGAAAGAGTAGTAGATGCTTGGAACAAACTTCCAGCAGACATGGTTGGTAAATCCACAGTAACTGAATGTAAACATGCCTGGGATAAACATTTATCCATCGTAAGATAAAATACAGGAAATAGTATAAGGGCAGACTAGATGGACCATGAGGTCTTTTTCTGCCTTTAATCATCTATGTTTTTATGTTTCTAATTCATAGTTCAATTGAACTATAGTCAATAATAATAAAATAAAGAATCTAGAACAGGGGTGTCAAAATTGATTTAATTGAGGGCCGCATCAGGGTTGTATTTGACCTCAGGTGGCTAGGGTGGGTGTGGTCAGAAGGGGCGTGGCCTCTCAATATCACTCATGTCACGGGGGCGCATGTGGAAGCCTGAGTCCTCTGCCAGCGAAAACAGGCTCTCAAGCTCCGTTTCTGGTTTCAACAGCCTCCTGCAACCCTCTTGCCAGCGAAAACAGTGCTGCCCTCTCGAGCTCAGTTTTTGCTGACAGAGGGTTGCAGGAGGCAATCACAGCCAGAAATAGAGCGTGGAAACCCATTTTTTCTGGCAGAGGCACCACAAGTTGGTCCCTTACTGTTTCAAGGGTGGCCCCATGGGCCAGATCTAAGCACTCTGTGAGCCAGATCTGGCCCGCGGGCCTTGAGTTTGACACCGGTGATGTAGAACCAGAAGAGCTGCAATATTTTCGATGAAAATGTGGTCACCAGTAATAAAAGTTAACTGAAAGAAATGATTAATTAATGTTGAATTGTCTCACAGCGAGTTGGCCATGGCAAATTCTCTTAGACCAGTGATGGTGAACCTATGGCACGGGTGCTACAGGTGGCAAATGGAGCCATATCTGCTGGCACGTGAGCTGTTGCCCTAGCTCAGCTCCAATGTGCATTTATGTGCTGATTTTTGATTCTTGGCTCACACAGAGGCTCTGGGAGAGCGTTTTTGTCTTCCAGAGAGCCTTCCGGGGAGAGAGGGTGTTTTTACCCTCCCCCGGCTCCAGGGAAGCCTTTGGAGCCTGCGGAGGGCGAAACACGAGTTTACTTGGCCCACCAGAAGTTGGAAAACAGGCCGTTTCCGGCCTCCAGAGAGCCTCTGGCGGGTGAAGTTAAGCTGTTTTTTCCCTTCCCAGGCATTGAATTATGGGTATGGGCACTCGTGCATGTGCGATAGCATGCACACATGCTCTTTTGACACCCAAGGGAAAAAAAGGTTCACTATCACTGTCTTAGACTTTTTGGAGAGTACAGTAGTACCTCTAGATACGAGTTTAATTCGTTCCAGAAGGGAGCTTGTATGTCGAACAACTCGTATCTGGAACAAATGGCTTTAGACTTTGTTTTTCCCCTCCGAGATAACCAGAAGCAAGGATTCTTGCACCACCTAGTGGACGCTCAGCTCGTATCCCAAATTTGAGCTCGGGTCTGGAACAGAAATTTCTCTCCCCTCGTGGCTTGTAACTTGGAATACTCGCATGTGGAGCAGCTCGTATCTAGAGGTACTACTGTAGTTGGGAGCTTCCCTCACCACCTCTATCTTCCAAACACTACAGAACTTCTAAATTCACAACAGGCAGACAGCTCTATGATGGTGTGCAGATTAAACACAGAAAACCCAAAACAGGGAGTCCTCAACAACCATTTTGTTTAGTGCCCGTCCAAATTTACAACGGCACAGAGAAAAGTAACTTATGAGCATTTTTCCCACAACCATTGCAGCGTCCCCCTGGTCGCATGATCAAAATCCAGTTGCTTGGCACTTGACTCGGATTTATGACCGTCGCTGTATCCCAGGTCATGTGATCCCCTTTTGCAATCTTCTGACAGGCAAAGTCGATGGGGAAGCCGAGATTCATGTCACCACCATATTACTACCTGAACAACTGCGGCGATTCACATAACAACCGTGGCCAGAGAGCTCGTAAAATGGGGCAAAAAATCATTTAACAACCATCTGTCTTGGTAATAGAAATTTTGGGGCTCAGTTGTGATCGTAACTCGAGGACTCCCTGTATTCATGTCCTAACAAGTCTGGGGAAAAAACAGCCAAACCAGTCAACAGAGCAAACCCCAATCCGTGTAAGTAAAACAGACTGACATGACACAGTATATATTGCTTCTGGTATACACGTGAGGAATTTACCAATAAATGGCAGGATTATGTTTCGCATGAAAACGTCTCTGATTCAAACCTGCAAAAGCTGCTCCGGTGAGTACAGTTAGTGCCCAAGCCATTGGTTTAGTGATTTTTTTCAAAGTTACAACGGGGCAGAAAAAAAGGGGACTTACACACACTTTACAACCCCGGCAGCATTGCCAAAATCACATGCTCAAACGTTGGGCCCTTGGAACCAGCATAAAATTATGATCCTTGTTGTGGCCTTCGAGGGTCGTGTGCGATCTCCAGTTGTGACCTTTGAGATGTCTTCGGACAAGGAAAATGAGGCGCAGGAAACTGGATTCACTTAAATCACCTTGGGATTTCCTTAACTGCGATGATTGGCTCAACAATCATGGTTTTTTTAAAAAAAATAGTCATAAAATCGGGCAAGGCTCATTTCACACCACTTTTACTGAGCCATGGAAATGTTGATCTTAATTGTAGTTGTAAGAGGAGGCCTAGCTAGATGATTTGGAACAGGGGTCTCCAATCTTGGCAACTTTAAGACCTGTGGACTTGCTCACAGTCGCTCATGCCCTCATCACCACGAGGTTCGATTACTGCAACGCTCTCTACATGGGGCTACCTTTGAAAAGTGTTCGGAAACTTCAGATCGTGCAGAACGCAGCCGCGAGAGCCATTGTGGGGCTTCCAAGATTCGCCCACGTTTCTTCAACACTCCGTGGCCTGCATTGGCTGCCGATTAGTTTCTGGTCACAATTCAAAGTGTTGGTCATGACTTTTAAAGCCCTACATGGCATTGGACCAGAGTACCTCCGGAACTGCCTGCTACCGCATGAATGCCAGCGACCGATAAGGTCCCACAGAGTTGGCCTTTTCCGGGTCCCGTCGACTAAACAATATGGTTTGGCAGGCCCCAGGGGAAGAGACTTCTCTGTAGCGGCCCCGGCCCTCTGGAAACAACTCCCTCCGGAGATTAGAACTGCCCCCACCCTCCCTGTCTTTCGTAAACTACTCAAGATTCACTTATACCGCCAGGCATGGGGGAGTTGAGACACCTTTCCCCCAGGCTTTTTTATACTTCGTTTTATGTTTGGTATGAAGGTGCTGCTTGGTTTTTTAAATAATGATAGGGTTTTATATGTTTTTTTTAATATTAGATTTGTTCCACTACTATAGTGTTTTTATTATTGTTGTGAGCCGCCCCGAGTCTTCGGAGAGGGGCAGCATACAAATCTAATAAATAAATAAATAAATAAATAAATAAATAAATGAGTGAGTGAGTGAGTGAGTGAGTGAGTGAGTGAGTGAATGAATGAATTAATTAATTAATAAATGAATAAATGAACAAATGAACAAATGAATAAATAAATAAAATAAACTTCAAACTCCCAGAATTCTGAGAGTTGAAGTCTACAAGTCTTGTGGAAGTCCATAAGACTTTTGCAGGCAAGGATTCCCCATCGCCAGCGCTCCCAGTATGCTCCCAGTGACCAGCGCGGGCGAGCGTGCATCTGGCAGATCGGCAGGCACACCGGTGCGAGATTCAGCTTCTGCGCATGCACAGGAAGCCAAATCTCACACGACTACTCTTGCGCGGGAGAGTTCACCAATTTTTTACTCTTTTTTTTTGCTTTGCGGATGATTCCTAAATGAACGACGCTGTTTTCTGCAACAAGCCAGGGCATGACTCACCCTTAAATAGTGGGAGGGTGTGACCCGTTACCCAGTAGCACTACTCATGAGTGACTCTTCTCTTAGCCAACCATTCACCTCTCAAAGCTGGCTGAGAAATTCTGGGAGTTGAAGTCCACAAGTTGCCAAGGTTGGAGACCCCCGATCTAGAAGGAGGGTTCACCGGTTTTAAATCAGGTATCCACAAAGACATATGTGTTGCTCTTCCAGAAATGTTCCTAATTCATGAAGCCTGTCTTGTTTTTAATTTTTAGACATAGTACAAAGGAATCAGACACACCCAAAAGCAAATAATGGGGGTGGGCGAACGGACTTGGCATTAAGGACAAATCCTTGACTTACAACCAATTCATTTAGCAACTGTTGAAAGTTACAAAAGCACTGAAAAAATGCGACTTATGACTGGTCCTTGCACTTATGACTGTTACAGCCTCCCTGTGGTCACATGATCAAAATCCATGCACTTGGCAACTGGCATATTGGTTGCAGCATCTTGGAGGGTCACGTGATCACCATTTGCGACCTTCCCAGTTACCTTTGGTCAAGCAAAGTCAATGGGGTAAGCTGGATTCACTTAACAACCCGCATGATTCACTTAAGGTAATCAAACTGGGCTAGTTTCACTTAATGGGCAACTTGCTTAACAACAGAAATTCTGGTCCCAATTGTGGTTGTACATTAAGGGCTACCTGTAGTTCTTTCTCTACCGCATAAAAGGAAATAAGCGTTTGGATTACCTGCAGAAGAAACAAATTGTTTCGACACAGATTATTATTATTATTATTATTATTATTATTATTATTATTATTAATTTTTAATTGGATTTGTATGCCGCCCGTCTCCGCAGACTCGGGCGGCTAACAACAATGGTAAAACAACATATAACAATCCAATTTGATAAAACAACTAAAAACCCTTATTATAAAAAACCAAACATACACACAAACATACCATGCATAACTTGTAATGGCCTAGGGGGAAAGAATAACTTAACTCCCCCGTGCCTGGCGACAAAGGTGGGTCTTAAGAAGTTTGCGAAAGACAAGGAGGATGAAGATGAAGAGAACTTACGAAACAGAGCAAGGATCTCTTTCCTTTTCTGGCTTGCGGTTCTCAACTGTGACCTCGTGTTACTCTTCACACAAGTGTTAAGGAGCAATCTTCCCATAGGCAAAACATCCTTCCTTTCAAGATGTATTGACAAACCACTGTTTTTGCCCAACAAGACAAGTGCTGTAAATTTTTGGAACAGTGAGGCGGAAGAGGAAAAATCCCTGAAACACTACACCACAGCCAATACAGACCAATAATAATGATGATGATGATGATGATGATGATGATAGTACAGTGTTCCCTCGATTTTCGTGGGTTTGAACTTCGCGAAAAGTCCATACCACGGTTTTTCAAAAATATTAATTAAAAAAATACTTCGCTGTTTTTCCCCCTATACCACGGTTTTTCCCGCCCGATGACGTCATATGTCATTGCTAAAAATATATATATATTTTTAATAAACTTTAATAAATAAACATGGTGAGTAATAATCTAAATGGTTGCTAAGGGAATGGGAAATTGTAATTTAGGGCTTTAAAGTGTTAAGGGAAGGCTTGTGATACTGTTCATAACCAAAAATAGTGTATTTACTTCCGCATCTCTACTTCGCGGAAATTCGACTTTCGCGGGTGGTCTCGGAACGCATCCCCTGCAAAAGTCGAGGGAACACTGTATTTGTATTTATTAGATTTGTATGCCGCCCCTCTCCGAAGACTCGGGGCCGCTAACAACAATTAAAAAAAGACAATGTGAACAAATCTAATCTTAAAAATAATCTTAAAAACCCCAATTTAAAGAACCAATCATACATACAAGCATACCATGTATAAATTCTATAAGCCTAGGGGGAAGGGAAAATTTCAATTCCCCCATGCCTGACGACAGAGGTGGGTTTTAAGGAGCTTGCAAAAGGCAAGGAGGGTGGGGGCAACTCTGATATCTGGGGGGAGCTGGTTCCAGAGGGTCGGGGCCGCCACAGAGAAGGCTCTTCTCCTGGGTCCAGCCAAACGACATTGTTTAGTTGACGGGACCCGGAGAAGGCCAACTCTGTGGGACCTAACCGGTCGCTGGAATTTGTGTGGCAGAAGGCGGTCCCTGAGATAATCTGGTCCGGTGCCATGAAGGGCTTTATAGGTCATAACCAACACTTTGAATTATGACTGGAAACTGATCGGCAACCAATGCAGACTGCGGAGTGTTGGTGTAACATGGGTATATTTGGGAAAGACCTCATGTTACTCTTCACACAAGTGTTAAGGACCAATCTTCCCATAGACAAAACACCCTTCCTTTCAAGAGGAGAGGAGATGAACTCACTTAAGAATATTTTATATCAGTATCTTAGATTTGTTTAATATAATCCTTTGCACGAGTTATATTCTCATGTTTTACTACTCAATTTGAGCATATTATACTGCATTTTAACGTATTATTTATTCAAATTCCCTCTATTTTAGCCAATTTTATTGTATTTTAACCAGTCACAGTTTTATGACGACCGATGTGGTCCTTTTTCTCGCTTTGATATGGTTGATCGACTAATCAAATAAAGTTGATATATATATTGACAAACCACCTTTTTTTTTGCCCCCCCAAAAAAGTGCTGTAAATTTTTGGGACAGAGAGGTGGAAGAGGAAAAATCCCTAAAACACTACACCACAGCCAATACAGACCAATAATAATAATAATAATAATAATAATAATAATAATAATAATAATGATGATGATGATGGTGATAGTGATAATGCCACTCACATTCTCTAAGAAATTGCAGAACATTTAGTGAGTAGAACTTCAGACTTAGATCCCTCTCTGTAGCAACATCAACCAATCATGATTAGGTTTAAGGTTACACTACCATCTTGAAGTACTGAACCATTGAAAATGGCCTTTTAAAAAATTTGTACACTTAAGACACCCCTGGCTGAATGTGTATATCAGTGTGAGCCAGGACAAGAGTATACAACTCAGTGTACAACATGTACAACATCTCAGTGTACAACATCTCAGACATCAACACCCTTGAAAATGTCCAAAGATACTTCACCAGAAGACCCCTTCACTCTTCCACTCGAAATAGAATACCCTATGAGACTAGACTTTCAATCCTGGGCCTAGAAAGTTTAGAACTAAGACGCCTTAAACAAGATCTAAGTATTGCCCACAAGATCATATGCTGCAATGTCCTGCCTGTCGGCGACTACTTCAGCTTCAACCACAACAACACAAGAGCACACAACAGATTTAAACTTAATATTAACCGCTCCAAACTTGACTGTAAAAAATATGACTTCAGTAACCGACTTGTCGAAGCATGGAACTCATTACCGGACTCCATAGTGTCATCCCCAAACCCCCAACACTTTACACTAGAGTGCCTTCCGTCCCCTGTCCTATTGCTCTCCTATATCTCCTATACCTTTCTTCTATTCCTATATCTCTTCTTCTCTTCTTTCATTGATATGTTCTATTCCTATATCTTCTCTTCTATTCTTTCTGAGATATATTTTACTATGAGTATCTCCTCAATCTGAGTATTGCATTGGCAGTTCTGTGTTAGCAAAAACTTCAGAAGAGAAGGATTTAGGGGTAGTGATTTCTGACAGTCTCAAAATGGGTGAGCAGTGTGGTCGGGCGGTAGGAAAAGCAAGTAGGATGCTTGGCTGCATAGCTAGAGGTATAACAAGCAGGAAGAGGGAGATTGTGATCCCTTATATAGAGCGCTGGTGAGACCACATTTGGAGTACAGTACTGTGCTCAGTTATGGAGACCTCACCTACAAAAAGATATTGACAAAATTGAACGGGTCCAAACACGAGCTACAAGAATGGTGGAAGGTCTTAAGTATAAAACGTATCAGGAAAGACTTAATGAACTCAATCTGTATAGTCTGGAGGACAGAAGGAAAAGGGGGGGACATGATTGAAACATTTAAATATGTTAAAGGGTTAAATAAGCTTCAGGAGGGAAGTGTTTTTAATAGGAAAGTGAACACAAGAACAAGGGGACACAATCGGAAGTTAGTTGGGGGAAAGATCAAAGGCAACATGAGAAAATATTATTTTACTGAAAGAGTAGTAGATCCTTGGAACAAACTTCCAGCAGACGTGGTTGGTAAATCCACAGTAACTGAATTTAAACATGCCTGGGATAAACATAGATCCATTGTAAGATAAAACACAGGAAATAGTATAAGGGCAGACTAGATGGACCATGGTGTCTTTTTCTGCCGTCAGTCTTCTATGTTTCTATCATGTATTTTACTATGTGTATATACATATATATACCCACTAAAACCCTCATTGTGTATTGGAATAAATAAATAAATAAATAAATAAATAAATAAATAAATAAATAAATAAATAAATAAATAAGCAAGCAAGCAAGCAAGCAAGCAAGCAAGCAAGCAAACAAACAAACAAACAAACAAACAAACAAACAAACAAACAAACAAACAAACCTCTAGAGGGAGAGACACAAAGTTCTCAGTCCTGGATGTGACTCCCAAGTACATGAATCTTCTCTAAGGTTGGGCCTGCATAGTACTTTCAATTAGCTAAAAGGTTGGCTCGTTTTTGATTTGATGTACAAGCCTTGGGGCGAAGCAGCCCTCTCATTAAGCCATAATATATGATTGGTCTGTTTGGGCTCAGGATGTTTCATAAACCTGAATATGATGTTTTCTTAACCCAGGTTTTAAGGTTAAGTGCACAAACTCGGCCTTAATGTGACTGAAGAGGAAACGTCTAAATAGATAGCAATTGTTCATATTATCTGTTAGTTATTTTAATTACATTTTTGGATGCAAATTAAATTAAACCGTGTTAAATTTTGGTTTTGGCCACTTTTGTTTCTTTGCTCTGGTCACCCTGTTAGCTGCTGCTTTAAGAGTAGCCACTGACCTGGAGAAAGCACCAGTTGTGGACTCCTAGGATAAAAACAGAAGTCTAACCTTTCCTGCAAAAGAACAATTATAATTGTAGATCTTCTGTTAGAAATCATGGCAGAGGGACATTCAGGGAACTATTTGTGGTTGATGATACAGTGATACCTCGTCTTACAAACGCCTCGTCATACAAACTTTTCGAGATACAAACCCTGGGTTTAAGATTTTTTTTGCTTCTTCTTACAAACTATTTTCACCTTACAAACCCACCGCCGCTGCTGGGATACCCCGCCTCCAGACCTTCCGTTGCCGGCGAAGCACCCGTTTTTGTGCTGCTGGGATTCCCCTGAGGCTCCCCTCCATGGGAAACCCCACCTCTGGACTTCCGTGTTTTTGTGATGCTGCAGGGGAATCCCAGCAGCACAAAAATGGGTGCTTCGCTGGCAACGGAAGTCCAGTGGTGGGGTTTCCCAGCGAGGGGAGCCTCAGTGAAATCGCAGCATCACAAAAACACAGAGGTCTGGAGGTAGGGTTTCGAGGATTTCCGTGTTTATGTGATGCTGCGATTTCACTGAGGTCCCTTCGCTGAGAAACCCCACCTCCGGACTTCTATTGCCAGCGAAGCGCTCATTTTTGCGATGCTGAGATTCCCCTACTGGGATTCCCCTGCAGCATTGCAAAAACACAGAAGTCTGGAGGTGGGGTTTCCCATGCATGGGAGCCTCATGGGAATCCCAGCAGCACAAAAACGGGAGCTTTGGCTGGCAAAAGGGGTGAATTTTGGAGTTGCACGCATTAATCACTTTTCCATTGATTCCTATGGGAAACATTGTTTTGTCTTACAAACTTTTCATCTTAAGAACCTCGTCCTGGAACCAATTAAGTTTGTAAGACAAGGTATCACTGACTCAAGTAGTACAGGGTCCGACTCACGAGGGAGGGCATGCACCTGACATGGTATTCCTTTCCGAGCAATTGAGTAATGGTCTGAGACTAAGGGGCTTAGAAGCTTTGCCTTTGTCATGGTCAGACCATTTCCTACTACGGCTTGACTTCCTGGTTCCAATCCTTCCCCGCAGGGAGGTGGAACCAATTAAGATGTTCCGCCCCAGACGCCTGATGGACCCAGAGGGCTTTCAGACGGCGCTTGGGGTTATTCCAGAGGCACTCGTCCACAGTTCGGCGGAGTCTCTTGCGGAGGCCTGGAACAAGGCCGCAATGGAGGCTCTTGACTGGATTGCGCCTTTGCGACCTCTCCGTGGCGCTAGACCCCGTAGAGCTCCATGGTTCAGCGAGGAGCTCCGGGAGTTGAAACGCCAGAAGAGACGTCTAGAGAAGCGATGGAGGAAGAGTAGGTCTGAATCTGATCGAACACTTGTAAGAGCTTTTATTAAGACTTACAAAGTGGCGCTCAAGGTGGCAAGATGCGCGTACCATGCCACCTTGATGGCATCAGCGGAATCCTGCCTGGCCGCTCTGTTTAGGGTGACCCGCTCCCTTCTTAATCAAGGGGGAGTTGGGGAGCCCTTGCAGAGCAGTGCTGAGGATTTTAACATGTTTTTCGCTGATAAAATCGCTCAGATCCGGGTCGATCTCGACTCCAATTGGGAAACAGAGTCGACTGACAACGAGTCAGTTGAGGTGACTGGGGCACGTACTTGTCCACCTGTCTGGGAAGAGTTTGATCTGGTGACACCTGATGAAGTGGACAGACTCAAACTCAACCCGGATAAGACGGAGTGGCTGTGGGTTCTACCTCCCAAGGACAATTCCATCTGTCCATCCATTACCCTGGGGGGGAATTATTGACCCCCTCGGAGAGGGTCCGCAACTTGGGCTTCCTCCTCGATCCACAGCTCACATTAGAAAACCATCTTTCAGCTGTGGCGAGGGGGGCGTTTGCCCAGGTTCACCTGGTGCACCAGTTGCGGCCCTATCTGGACTGGGACTCATTGCTCACAGTCACTCATGCCCTCATCACCTCGCGATTCGACTACTGTAATGCTCTCTACATGGGGCTACCTTTGAAAAGTGTTCGGAAACTTCAGATCGTGCAGAATGCAGCTGCGAGAGCAGTCATGGGCTTACCTAGGTATGCCCATGTTTCGCCATCACTCTGCAGTCTGCATTGGTTGCCGATCAATTTCCAGTCAAATTCAAAGTGTTGGTTATGACCTTTAAAGCCCTTCATGGCATTGGACCAGAATACCTCTGAGACCGCCTCCTGCCGCACGAATCCCAGCGACTGATTAGGTCCCACAGAGTGGGCCTTCTCCGGGTCCCGTCAACTAAACAATGCCGGTTGGCGGGCCCCAGGGGAAGAGCCTTCTTTGTGGCGGCCCCGACTTTCTGGAATCAACTCCCCCCGGAGATTAGAACTGCCCCTACCCTCCCTGCCTTCCGTAAAGTTCTTAAAACCCACCTTTGTCGTCAGGCATGGGGGAACTGAAACATCTCCCCCGGGCACGTACAATTTATGTATGGTATGTCTGTGTGTGTGCTTGTTAGTATATCGGGGTTCTTTTTTAAACTTTTTAAAAAAATTTAAATTTATTTGAATCTATTTGGATTTGTACGATTTGTTTATGCCTGTTGTGAGCCGCCCCGAGTTCACGGAGAGGGGCGGCATACAAATCTAAATAATAAATAAGTAAATAAAACTTAGATAGTGCTGAACTTAGTGCTAGCTCAGGAATTCTGGGAGTTGAAATCCACAAGTCATAAAAGGGCTTTAGTTCTCCACTCCTGCCTTAAAGGCTGAAATTGAAGTCACCGTCTTTTTCACTCTAAAGTAGAGGATTTCAATTCCCAGAATTCCCTAGTACGTAGACGTAGACGTTTAAAGATGTGTGGACTTCAACTCGAGAATTCTGGGAACTGAAATCCCAACATGTCAAAATGGCTGATAAACTTTGCTCGTCTAGATCAGGGCTGTCAAAATCCTGATCCACGGGCCGGATGCGCCACGTGCTGGCCACGCCCACACCCAGATGTGTCACATGCTGGCCACGCCCACATCTGCCCACATCCGAGGGAAAAAAGTCCTGATACGTCACGTGACGCCACTTTGACAACGTGAGTTTGACAAACCCGGCCTACACCACTCTTTGCAAACTGTGATTATTCTAATGCCCTCATTCAAATTTACAAGTTGCACTGCTAATGTTTTTAATAGGAAAGTGAACACAAGAACAAGGGTGCACAATCTGAGGTTAGTTGGGGGAAAGATGAGAAGTAACGTGAGAAAATATTTTACTGAAAGAGTAGTAGATGCTTGGAACAAACTTCCAGTAGACATGGTTGGTCAATCCACAGTAACTGAATTTAAACATGCCTGGGATAAACATATATCCATCCTAAGATAAAATACAGTAAGTAGTATAAGGGCAGACTAGATGGACCATGAGGTCTTTTTCTGCCGTCTGTCTTCTATGTTTCTATGTTTTTAAAATAGAACTACAACGACTCTAGCATAAACCAATACAGCTGGTCCCAGTGGTAATCGGCACACTGGGTGCTGTGCCAAACGACCTCAACCAGCACTGAAAACAATGAACATTGAAAAATTCACGATCTGTCAGTTGCAAAAAGCCGCTGTACTTGGATCTGTGCACATCATACGAAAATACATCACACAATCCTAGACACTTGAAAAGTGTTTGACTTGTGATAGTGTGATACGAAATCCAGTATATAAATCTCGTTTGCTGTGTATTACTGTTTTTTGTGAAAATAATGATAACAACAACAACCCCATCCCCTCGAGGCTCGACTACTGTAACGCTCTCTACATGGGGCTACCTTTGAAAAGTGTTCGGTAACTTCAGATACTGCAGAATGCAGCTGCAAGAGCTATCATGGGCTTTCCTAAACATGCCCATGTTATTCCAACACTCCGCAGTCTGCATTGGTTGCCGATCGGTTTCCGGTCACAATTCAAATTGTTGGTTATGACCTATAAAGCCCTTCATGGCATTGGATCAGAATATCTCCGGGGACCGCCTTCTGCCGCACGAATCCCAGCGACCAGTTAGGTCCCACAGAGTTGGCCTTCTCCGGGTCCCGTCGACTAAACAATGTCGTGTGGCGGGACCCAGGGGAAGAGCCTTCTCTGTGGCGGTCCCAACTCTTTGGAACCAGCTCCCCCCAGATATCAGAGTTGCCCCCCACCCTCCTTGCCTTTCGCAAGCTCCTTAAAACCCACCTCTGCCGTCAGGCATGAGGGAATTGAAATTTTCCCTTCCCCCCTAGGCTTATAGAATTTATACATGGTATGCTTGTATGTATGCTTGGTTCTTTAAATTGGGTTTTTTTAGACTATTTTTAATATTAGATTTGTTTACATTGTCTTTTTTATTGTTGTTAGCCGCCCCAAGTCTTTGGAGAGGGGCGGCATACAAATCTAATAAATAAATAAATAAATAAATAAATAAATAAATAAATAAACAACAGAGTTGGAAGGTGTTATGCTGGGCTATTGGCAATTAGCCCCCAGTGAATTCGGAATAAGTTTCAAACACACACTCAGTCAAAATGAATAAAGCAAGTTTATAAACAGTCTTGAAACCCAAGCTCCGAGGAGTCAAATTACTCTCACTCGAAAGTCCTTGGATGCCGAAGCGTGCCAAAATAAACTGGGAGATAAGACAGCTGTAAATCCACACAGCCATATACGCCGAAAGCCCGCAAAAGTTCTTTAACCATTGAATATCCAAAGTTCACTAAAAGTCTTTGAATACTAAGAGCTCTCCACGCTGTAGCAATCTTTTTTCAGAAGTCTCTCTTTCCCAAACAGATAAACGCCCACAGTCCACGCTTCCCAATACCTGTATTTATCACAAACTCATTAACATAATTACCCTTTGAACAGGTGTGCTCACTTATCTTCTGAGACGCCTGCGCAACTGTTCCCTTCGTGCCACAAGCCTGAGCACACGGGCATCCACAAGTGGGTCCTCCTCCGATTCTGATGACTCACTAATTGGAGCACTGACCAGTGGGCTGGCTGCACCCATCTCCCTGTCAGTCTCCTCACCCCCACTGTCTGTCCCTGACTGTGAGCCAACTTCATTGTCCGATTCCGCTGGCAACAAAACAGGTCTCTGATAAAACGAGGATTCCCATAAATCAACATCAAAATCCCCCACTGCAGGAGCTGGCCCAGAGCCAACCACAACAGAAGGGATCTTGAAAGTCTTCTAGTCCAACCCCCTGCTTTGGGGGTTTTGTCACTTTGGAAGAACAGAGATTTGGACTGTGCTCATCAATGGTTGGATATTTTTGTATTGTAGAAACCTGGTTCAGGTGAGGAAGGCAGCTTGAATGTGATGCTTTTAAAGACATGCAAGATCAGACAAATTTTTTCCAAAAGTGTGGAGTCTATTTTATTTTAGGAGCGCTGGATTGTGCAAAATTGTTGAGACATCTGTGAACACAGCCCAAGTTTTGATGGAAATCCCAATGCTTTCAAAACATTGGTGTAATATACATCTTCTGTCCCTGTCTGTCTGTCTGTCTGTCTGTCTATCTGCTTCTCTCTCTCTCTCTCTCTCTCTCCCTCCCTCTCTCTCTCTCTCTCTCTCTCACACACACACATACACACTGCTTAAGGGGAAATTCATTGCATGGGACTTTCAGCCCTACAGAGTTTGGTAACTTTAAAATGTATGAACTTCAACTCCCAGAACTCCCCAGCCAGCAGGATGACTGATGAATTCTGAGAGTTGAAGACCAAACCTCTTAAAATTGCCAACTTTGAGAAACACTGGCAGATCCACTTAATGTGACACCCAGTATAAATTAAATAATACAGTACATGAAACCAATAACCTTTCAGAAATTATTGAATTACAATTGCCAACAACCTTAACCACAAACTATGACAGCTGAGCGTTTAGTCATTCAGCAACTTCTGAAACGATGCTGGTTCTTTATCTATTATGCAACAAAGGGAGGGAGGGAGGGAAGGAGGGAAGGGAGGAAGGAGGGAGGGAAGGAAGGAGGGAGGGAAGGAAGGAGGGAGGGAGGGAGGGAGGAAAGGAAGGAGGGAAGGAAGGAAGGAGGGAGGGAAGGAAGGAAGGAGGGAAGGAAGGAAGGAGGGAAGGAGGGAAGGAAGGAGGGAAGGAAGGAAGGAAGGAGGGAAGGAAGGAGGGAGGAAGGAAGGAAGGAGGGAGGGAGGGAAGGAAGGAGGGAGGGAAGAAAGGAGGGAAGGAAGGAAGGAGGGAGGGAAGGAAGGAGGGAGGGAGGGAAGGAAGGAAGGGAGGAAGGAAGGAAGGGTTTTATAAACAAATTCAATGCTAAAAGGAGGTTGGTTTTTTTAAAAAATATGTTTATTATATTTTTAAAAGAAATATGTAAACACATCTTGTTCACCTTTCTCACAGCCAGAAAAGATAGATAAAGCCCTACTTTTTAAAATAAATCTTAAAAAGTAGATTGAAAATTACGCCATCGTATTACTTTGATTGTCTGCCCCCTGCCCGTAAAGCCATGATAGTTGAGTAGGAACCACCCATAAAGAGGAGCAGTCTATCTTGAGATACCAAATGCTGGTAATAGCCAGTTGGCACGAGGACTGATTGTCGACTTCCACAGATCTCCCAACAGGCTCTTTGCAGGTTTATTCTAAATTAGGTAATAATTCTGTCAGATTTGGCTGCCCTTCTCTTACTTTCTCAAATTATATGAATTGGCATTTCTCAAGTTAAGGAAATGAAACTTAAACACCAGACAATGGAGGCAACAAAAAAAAAAAAAGAAGGCTATTGCAATGGTGACTTTTTATGGACTTTCCAGAGACCTTTTGATCGGTAAACATTATGAAGAGTGTGCTGTATGGCACAGCCTTTTCTCACATTTGGGAGAGGAAATTTTCATTTTGGCAACCATGGTGTTTAGACTTGGCTTTGCAAACCAGCTTAACCACTTGGGTTCCTACATCTGAAATACCATGAAGGACACGGTGACCACGGAAGTCATGGTGCCCAAGGAATTCTGGGAGTTGAAGTCCAAACCTCTTAAAACTTATGGCATGCCTTCATTCTGGTATTCGCCACCTGCCCTTTCCATAACTGGTATTTGGAGGACCTCCTGCCTGAGATGGTGACTTTCTGATGCAAGGACTTTCTCCTGTACCAAGAAGTACCCTGCACAGTTCACAGGCTTTTCAGCTTGTGTAGAGACCTCGGGCTGAGGTTTGCCAAGCTTTCCAGATTTGAAACCAGAACAAACACTGTTTTGTTAGGATGGCATGGGCCAGTTGACCGGTACCAACCGACTGCCCACCATCTATTTATTTAATTTGTCTTCTATGCCGCCCAAACCCAAAGGACTCAGGGCAGCTGTACGTAACCTAGCCAAGGCGTGTTATCACTCACAAGAAATATTGCACAGAACAGGATATATGGCAGGAAAAAAGAACGAGAAGTTCTGACCAATGAAATCTCTAAGTTTTGAATCTCAGAATTTCATGATTGACAGACCGACACTGCCCGTGGAAAGCTTCTGCCCAGTGCAATCCTCGGTTTCTGGAAGGAATTGTGGCATTCAGGTAAAAGTCGCACCTGTGCAGGACAGGGAATACAGGGCCTTCCTGTTACCAGTAATAAAATTTGTCTCTTTCAACGGAAGTGGATCTTTTGCTCTGCAGAGGCTTCTTCAGGGGCGGCGTTGGTCTCAGTTGTCAGTGAGTTGTCTTTTCCAGGGTTGTGGTTGCTGAACAAGCCATTCAGTTGTCTGTGGACAGGGGCAGGCTTGCTCCGCAGACTGGCTCCCTTGGCGATGAGGTGGGCGTATCCTTCCTTGTGGGAAAAGGCGTAGCTGGAACGCCTCAGGGGGGAGTTCCTACTGTGGTGAGATGTTAGCTCCACCGTCGATTGCTTCTTCTGGATCTCCCGGACTTGGAACATCTGGAAGGAAAGAAAGAAGAAAGATGGATCGGCATATATATCCTCTAAGTCTCCGCTCTGAGTCTCCGGAGAGGAGTGGCATACAAATCTAATTAATAATAATAATAACAATAATACTAATAATATTAATGCTAATGCTAATGCTAATAATAATAATAATAATAATAATAATAATAATAATAATAATAATAAATGATGGGTGAACCGAACCCGCACAATTCGGGTCCGTACCGAATTTTGCGGTGTTTGGTATGCCAAACACGAACCCGAAATTTTTCCAAACTTTGGGCAAAGTTCTGGGTCGTGTTTGGCATTCAGAGTTTTGACATCACCGGCAGGTTGCTAAGGACGCCAAGGTGATCACTTCCTGGATTCCATGGAATCCAGGAAGTGATCACCTTGGCGTCCTTAGCAACCTGCTGGTGATGTCAAAGCTCCACCCCCGGAATCGCTTCGTGGGAGAGATTCCCCGTTCGGGTTCGGGTTGGGTTCGGATTCGGCCGAATTTTGCGTAAAGTTTGTCCGAACTTGCCCACCTTGGGTTCTCCCATCACTAATAATAATAATAATAATAATAATAATAATAATAATAATAATAATAATAATAATAATACCAGTGAAGGGCTGCAACAACTTTTACTACCACACTGTGGGTGTGGCTTGTTTTGTGGGTGTAGCTTGCCGGCTATGTGACCAGGTGGGAGTGGCTTGACAATCATGTGACTGGGGAGTGGCTTAAAGGTCATGTGACTGGCTTAAAGGTGGACAACTTGATGTCACTCATGTCAAGGGTTTGGGTTAGGGTGCCTGGCCTCTCCTCGCCTCAAAGAGATACAATTTCCCTATTTACTATTACTGAACATCCAAAATATACTTTTTAATTCTATGTATATATGCCATATGTGTACATACATATTACACACAGGCACACAAAAATATACATTATCTACTATATAAACCGTTTGTGTATGTACACACATACACAGCTCTTCTAAAATTATACACATTCAAACTCATTTACTGCACAACAGATATAAACTTAAAGTATTCGCTGGCTGGGGAATTCTGGGAGTTGAAATCCAAATATCTTCATGTTGCCAAGGTTGGGAAACACTGATCTAGCTTGTGAACTCACATAATACACCAAATCAGAATCAAACCAGCACAACATAGTAATTATTTAAAAGCCTGTCTTTTTAAGTCAATCTGGTTCATTGAGCCAAAATCACTCATCCGTCACTTTCCTTCCATCGTTCCTTGCAACCTGACCAACCAGACTCTCTTTTGATGCCTGCTGCCCTTGGAAAGCTGGACTCACCTCTGACATAGTTGGAGGACTGATGGTATTGTACACGAAACGGATGGCAAGGGAGGGGATGATGTTCACCACAACACACAGCAAGATGACAAGCACAGACGTTGGGTCAGTCAGAGCATTCCTGGTGGCCTCTGGAGGAGAAAGGAAGGTGCATTGACTAGGGCAATTCACACAACTTGATAAATCTTATACTTGAGTTGGACTGATTATTTATAGAAACATAGAAGACTGATGGCAGGAAAAGACCTCATGGTCCATCTAGTCTGCCCTTATACTATTTCCTGCATTTTATCTTAGGGTGGATATATGTTTATCCCAGGCGCGTTTAAATTCAGTTAAATTCAGTGGATTTACCAACCACGTCTGCTGGAAGTTTGTTCCAAGGATCTACTACTCTTTCAGTAAAATAATATTTTCTCACATTGCTTCTGATCTTTCCCCCAACTAACCTCAGATTGTGCCCCCTTATTCTTGTGTTCACTTTCCTATGAAAAACACTTCCCTCCTGACCTTATTCAACCCTTTAACATATTTAAATGTTTCGATGATGTCCCCCCTTTCCCTTCTGTCCTCCAGACCAGTGTTTCCCAACCTTGGCAAGTTGAAGATTTGTAACCGAGTTGTCGAAGCGTGAAACTCATTACCGGACTCCATAGTGTCATCCCAAACCCCCAACACTTCACCCTTAGATTATCTACGGTTGACCTATCCAGATTCCTAAGAGGTCAGTAAGGGGCGAGTACAAGTGCACTAGAGTGCCTTCCGTCCCCTGTCCTATTGCTCTCCTATATCTCCTATACCTTTCTTCTATTCCTATGTCTCTTCTTCTATTCTTTCATTGATATGTTCTATTACTATATCTTCTTTTCTATTCTTTCATAGATATATTTTACTATGAGTATCTCCTCTATAACCTCATCATATATTTTACTATGTGTATATAGATATATACCCACTAAAACCCTCATTGTGTATGGGGAATTCTGGGTGTTGAAGTCCAAATATCTTCAAGTGGCCAAGGTTGGCAAACACTGCTCCAGACTATACAGATTGAGTTCATTAAGTCTTTCCTGATAGGTTTTATGCTTAAGACCTTCCACCAATGGTTCGCCCAAATCAGTCAGAACCAGCTAAATAAGCTGCCTTGAGTCTACAGAGAAGGGCGGCCCAGAAATCCTAATAATCAATAATAATAAATATCCCTTCCTTAGGTTGCTCCCAGCCTCTGACTTCTTTTTAATATGATGTTTAATATCATGGTTTAAAGCAGTATTGGGTGCACGCAGCTCCATGTTGCTGGTGTGTGCACACATGCGCCCGAGCGAGATTTTGTTTCTGCGCATGCACAGGATGCAAGAGGATACGCACATGTGCGAGATTGTGGCAATTATTTGCTTCTACGCATGCATGGAAGCAAACCCACCACCACCAAAATCTCGCTCAGGCACATGTGTGCACACACCAGCAACACGCACACATCCTCTTGCAAGATTTTGCTTCCTGCGCATGTACAGAAGCAAAATTTCACTGTGATGTGTACGCACATGCATGCTGGCGACCCGAAACTGTGCGTGTATCACACTGGTAGTGGTGGTAAGTAGGAACCCCCGTCTGTAAATAAGGGATCCAATTAATTAATCTCATCCTCTATCTTTTATTTGTTTATTTGTTTGTTTATTTGTTTATTTGTTTATTTGTTTATTTGTTTATTTGTTTGTTTGTTTATTTATTTATTTACTTACTTACTTACTTACTTACTTACTTACTTACTTACTTACTTACTTACTTACTTACTTACTTATTTGATTTATATGCCGCCCTCTCCGAAGACCTCGGGGTGGCTAACAGCAATCATAAAACAGCGTACAATAATAATCCAATACTACAAACGATTAAAACCCATTAATATAAAAAACCAAAGATACATACAGACATACCGTGCATAAAATTGTAAAGGCCTAGGGGGAAAGGGAATCTCAATTCCCCCATGCCTGGCGGCAGAGGTGGGTTTTAAGTAGCTTACGAAAGGCAAGGAGGGTGGGGGCAATTCTAATCTCTGGGGGAGTTGGTTCCAGAGGGCCGGGGACGCCACAGAGAAGGCTCTTCCCCTGGTCCTGCCAAGCGGCATTGTTTAGTTGATGGGACCCGGAGAAGGCCCACTCTTTGGGACCTAACTGGTCGCTGGGATTTGTGCAGCAGAAGGCGGTCCATGAGATAATCTGGTCCGTGCCATGAAGGGACCAGGTTGTAAATACCGTATGACTCAGCCCTCCCATACGCCAATCAGCTTGCAGCTGAGTTTTGCCCATGCGAGAGAAAGCCCAGAGAGTTCCCATCTGGGAGGACTTACCAGGAAAGGGGAACATCAGGGGAGAAGTTGTGTAGGCTTGGAAGTTTTGAGTGAAGTAGGTGAAAAGGCAATAGAGCAGGAGGCTGATGAAGATGGCCAGGGAGGAGAAGACGGTCCAGAATTTCAACTCCAGCATGATCTATGGAAGGAGGGAAGGGGAGAGGGGGAGAGACACTGTCAAAATTGTGCTGGAAAAAAAAGGTTGACTTGGGGGAGAAGAAGGGCAACACCTGGGCCATTCATACTCTCTCAATCCCAACCCACCTCATCGGGTGGTTGTTGTGGAGAAAATAGGCGAAGGAAGTCATGTATTAATATGTTCTATCCATCTATCTATCTATCTATCTATCTATCTATCTATCTATCTATCATCTATCCATCCATCCATCCATCCATCCATCTATCTACCTACCTACCTACCTAAACACCCATCCATCCATCCATCCATCCATCCATCATCCATCCATCCATGTATCTATTTGGATTAATATGCCGCCACACACCTGAAGGACTCTGTACGGCTTACAACCAAATACAATAATATAAATACCCTTAAATATAAAATATAAAACCTTCTAAATCAGTATAATATAAAATCCCCTAAAAAAAACAGCACAAACAATTTAATACCCACACTTACTAATCACAACAATTAAAAAAAAGTCATCTTCCTGGTGGATCCCGATGGTACCTTGATGCCTTGAGTTATTTGCAACATATGAAAGGCAGGAAAGAAAGAGAGAGAGAGAGAAGAGAGGGGGAGAGAGAGGGAGAGAGAGAGAGAAAGAAAGAGAGAGGGAGAGAAAGGAAGGAAAGAAGGAAGGGAAAGAAAGAGAAGAGGGGAGGAAAGAAAGAGAGAGAAAGGAAGGAAGGAGGAAAGAAAGAAAGAAAGAAAGAAAGAAAGAAAGAAAGAAAGAAAAACCCTTGGGCATATCTCTCTCATTTCTACTGCGTTCATTTTCCTATTTAAAAAAATATACTACTGGTATACCCTGCATTAGATTGCTTTAAATAAACCCTGCAGTGTCAGACATGCTGATCTTGTTCCCATAATGCATTTAACCGGGTTAAGGGAGGTTAAGATGGAGTCAATTGAGGTAGTAAACTAATCCTAAGGGGGGATCAAATAGACCCAGTCAAGCAGAGGGTCAAACTCATTTCATTCAAGTATGGCTTTCATGGGAACTGTTTAACACTTCTGAGATCGAGAGAAAGTTTTGGAGAGAGACTGTAATAAAAATAGTCTTCCTGAATTCTCTGCCTCTATAGCAGTTTTGGTAAATTTCTCCCCCAGCCCACCCCTCAAACGAACAGAAGCAGATAGGAGATGAGTAGGATTCTGTCTCTTAGAATGTCTACAATGGTGGTGGCAACAAAGTGCATTTTTCCCCGCGTTACAGGTAGTCCTCGAATTATAACCACACTCGAGCCACAATTAATATTGTGGCAACCAAAACTGGATGCAGAGTTACTGCACCCAATTTTGGTCGCCACAATATAAAAAGGATGTTGAGACTCTAGAAAGAGTGCAGAGAAGAGCAACAAAGATGATCAGGGGACTGGAGGCTAAAACATATGAAGAACGGTTGCAGGAACTGGGCATGGCTAGTTTAATGAAAAGAAGAACTAGGGGAGATATGATAGCAATCTTCCAGTATCTCAGGGGTTGCCACAAAGAAGAGGGAGTCAAGCTATTCTCCCAAGCTTTCTTAAATTTATATTTAAAAAAGCACCCTTATGTGTTTCTTCCTTTTCTCAGCACAATCCTGAACCACCTCTTTATCCGTTTTATTTTTTATGCCAACTCTGGACTATCTCTGGGCAGTATCTTTAAGGATGTTTTGGAGGCATTTGCTCCTAAATCTATTCCCAGTCTACGGAGAGGGGCGGCATACAAAATTAATAAATACAGTGATCCCCCGAGTTTCGCGATCTCGATCTTTGCGAAACGCTATATCACAATTTTTCCACCCGATGACGTCACTCCCTTCCTTTCTCATCTTTCTTTCTCTCTCTCTTTCTCTATCTTGCTTCTTCCTCTCTCACACTCTCTTCCTCCCTCTCTCATCTCTTTCTTTCCTTCTCTCTCTTTCTCTATCTCTCCCCCTCTTGCTCTTGAGCGGCGGGCGGCACCCAGGGAAGGTTCCTTCGGCCGCCCACCAGCTGATCTGCTCAGCAGCGCAGTAGCAGCGAGGAGCCGAAGATGGGGTTTCCCCTTTGCGTGGGCAACGGGGAAACCCCATCTTCGGCTCCTCGCTGCTACTGCGCTGCCGAGCAGATCAGCTGGTGGGCGGCCGAAGGAACCTTCCCTGGGTCTTCAACTCCCAGAGCGGCGGACAAGCGGCGGGCGGACAAGCGGTGGACAAGCGGCGGGCGGACAAGAAAAGCGGCGGCCGGACAAGCGGAAAAGCGGCGGGCGGAAAAGCGGTGGGCGGAAAAGCGGACAAGCGGCGGACAAGCGGCGGGCGGAAAAGCGGCGGCCGGAAAAGCGGACAAGCGGCGGACAAGCTGAAAAGCGGCGGACAAGCGGGGCAGGCAGGCGGCTCCTCAGCTGCTGGGTCTTCCCAGGTGCAGAAGTAAAAACACCATCTGCGCATGCGCGGCCCTGGAAAAAGGGGCGCGCATGCGCAGATGGTGTTTTTACTTTTGCACCACTACATCACGAAAAATCGATTATCGCGAGGGGTCTTGGAACGGAACCCTCGCGATAATCGGGGGATCACTGTAGATAGATAGATAGATAGATAGATAGATAGATAGATAGATAGATAGATAGATAGATAGATAGATAGATAGATAGATAGATAGATAGATAGATTAGATAGACAGACACACAGACAGACAGACAAATAAATAAATATCATCTGCTACAATGTCCTTCCTGTCAGCGACTACTTCAGCTTCAACCACAACAACACACAAGCACACAACAGATATAAACTTAAAGTAAACTGCTCCAAACTCGACTGCAGGAAATACAACTTTACTAACCGAGTAGTTGATGCATGGAACTCACTACCTGACTCTGTAGTATCATCACCAAACCCCCAAAACTTTATCCACTGTTGACCTCTCCCGATTCCTAAGAGGTCATAAGGGGCCTGGATAAGTGCACCAGAGTGCCTTCCGTCCCCTGTCCTAATGTTTCTCTCTTACTAGTACCGTGGTACCTCTACCTACAAATGCCTCTAGTTACAAACTTTTCTAGATAAGAACCAGGTGTTCAAGGGTTTTTTTGCCTCTTCTCAAGAACCATTTTCCACTTACAAACCCGAACCTCCGAAAATGTAACCGGAAAAGGCGGGGAGAAGCCTCCGTGGGGCCTCTCTAGGAATCTTCTTGGAGTAAACAGGGCTGGAAAAGGCAGAGAGAAACCTCTGTGGAGCCTCTCTAGGAATCTCCTGGGAGGAAATAGGGCCGGAAAAGGCAGGGAGAAGCCTCTGTGGGGTCTCTCTAGGAATCTCCTGGGAGGAAACAGTGCCTCCACCCTCCCCGTGGTTTCCCCAATCACACACATTATTTGCTTTTACATTGATTCCTATGGGAAAAATTGCTGCTTCTTACAAACTTTTCTAATCAGGAACCTGGTCACGGAACGAATTAAGTTCGTAAGCAGAGGTACCACTGTATCATGTATATAAACCTTGTTATATCTTTGTATGCTGCCAATACGTACTTGACAAAATAAATAAATAAATAAATTCCACCATACTCAACCTCTCCACCACCACACAAAGCTACTCACCTCAGCTAAGACTGACAAGATGGCGGAGGTTGCAACAATCATACCAAAGGACTGGTAATCCCCCGTGACCCGGGTGCCCGATCTGTCCCCCATAGCCCACGTGGTGACGTAGAAGTTGGCCAAAGAGACAAAGGATCCATGGACGAACGACACGAAGAATATCCAATAATTGAAGAAGAGGTCTTTTTGACCTGCCTTGTAGAGCTCAGGGAACTGCAGACTTTTCTTGGCGTTCACATCCTAATGGGAGAAAGAATGAAGGCAACTCAGGAATGGGGGGAAAAGCTACTCGGAAGAATAGAACTGACTGTTGACAGTTGCAGATTAAACAGCTCTGGAGGGAGTCGCATTGGATAAGATTATAGGTAGTCCTTCATTTACGACCACAACTGATCGCCTAACGACCACTAATGACTGTATGACTGTAACTTTGTTGCTTGTATCCTTATGTTGTGGTTAGCTCTGGCCCAGCTCCTGCCCCAAGGACTGTGGATGTGGGGGAGACATCCACATGCTGCAGGCCTGTTTTGCCCCCGGTGGAATCTGATGATGAAGGCTCCTCTGACCAAGAAGACATGAGTGACAGGGAGGAGGAGAGTATGGCAGACAGCTCAGAAGGTGATCAATTATCTAGCTCCTCCTTGGATTCAGAACAAGAGTTAATGATACAGCCACGCATGCGGAGAGCGATGCATAGGCAGCAACAACTGAGAGATTATTATCAAAGAAAATGAGGCCACCTGTGGTTGGGTGGGGCTGTGGTAATTAGTGAGGCTGCTATAAAGAGCAGCCTGTGGGTTTGGCCATTGTGGAGGATTATCTGATCGTTGTGTTTCATGACTGCTTTACTGACTTGGACCTTTTGTGTGCTGATTTTTCCCCGCTTTGAAACTAAACCAGAGCAAAGTGTGTTTCACTTTGTGAAAGAAGAAGGACTGTGAATTGCCTCACAGCTGCAAGCTAAGTATCACAGAACTGATAAGGGACTTGTATCAATTACTGTACCAGTTTGTTTGGAGACGAGTGCTCTTTGCTATACCAAAAGAGGGCTTCGTTTAAGTGAATTTTCATTATAAAGAACATTGTTTTGCATTTTCAAATGTGTGTGTGTGTGTGAAATTTGTAACTGTGAATTTTTGGGAGGATTCTACCAGAGAGCCCGACAGAACACCTTATGATTTATATTGACTGGTTCCTAATATGATTTGATGGCGTATTTATACCCTACGTGTTCTACTTTATGATTCTTGACAAACGTATGCTTTCTTTTTCTTTTTTTTCAAAATAAATTTTATTTTTATTTTTCTCCACAAATTCCATTTTTATAACGAAACACATACGCCTTAAAATATATCAGTGATACATATGTATCAACATTATTACTATAATGCAGTGGTCCCCCGATTATCGCGAAGGTTCCGTTCCAGGACCCCTCGCGATGATCGGTTTTTCACGAAGTAGCGGTGCGGAAGTAAAAGCACCATCTGCGCATGCGCGCCCCTTTTTTCATGGCCGCGCATGCGCAGATGGTGCTTTTACTTCCGCACCTGGGAAGACCCGCCGCTTTTCCGCTGCCCGCCCGCCCGCCGCTCGTTTGCCCGCCGCTCGTGCACGATCCCAGGGAAGGTTCCTTGTCCGCCGCTTTTCCGCTGCCCGCCCGCCCGCCGCTCGCTTGCCCGCCGCTCGTGCACGATCCCAGGGAAGGTTCCTTGTTCACCCCGCCCACCCGCCGTTTGCCGCTCGCCCGCCTACCCGCTGTTTGCAGCTCGGGTTTGGGGGGGTGCTAGGAAGCCCCCCATGCTGGCGGAGACCTTTTAAAACACCCGTGCCGCTTCCCAGCTGAGTCCTGAAGCCAAGCGCCAAAGGCGAACTTCTGCGCTTGGCTTCAGGACTCAGCTGGGAAGCGGCACGGGTGTTTTAAAAGGTCTCCGCCGGCATGGGGGGCTTCCTAGCACCCCCCCAAACCCGGGTTGGGGGTTCGGGGGGTGCTAGGAAGCCCCCCATGCCGGCGGGAAGACCCAGGGAAGGTTCCTTCGGCCGCCCAGCAGCTGATCTGCCCGGCGGGGAACGCAAACTCCACCATCTACGCATGCGTGCAGATGGTGTTTTTACTTCCGGGTGGAAAAATCGCGATATAGCCTTTCGCAATGATCGGGATCGCAAAACTCGGGGGATCACTGTATTATTAAAATATATCAATAAGATAACCCTCGGCACATTCAAAAAGAGATTGGACTGCCATCTGTCTGGGGTGATGTGGGGTCTCCTGCTCGAGCAGGGGTTGGACTAGATGACCTGCAAGGTCCTTCCAACTCTAATAATAAATAAAATATATAAAAATAAATAAATAAAATGAAAGCTGGTTGGATGATCCAGGCATTCTTCCTGACCCCAACCTCCCTCACAGTGTGATTGTGATTGGGGAGTGGGGGGGGATAAGAGGAGAAAGGAATATTATATATACAGTAGACCCCCGCTCGTTGCGAGGGTTCCGTTCCAGGACCCCCCGCAACGAGCGGGTTTTCGCGAAGTAGCGCTGCGGAAGTAAAAACACCGTCTGCGCATGTGCAGATGGCGTTTTTACTCCCACAGCGCTAGCGAGGAGCCGAAGATTGGGGGCGGGGCGGCTGTTTGCCGCCGGCATGGAGGGCTTCCTAGCAGCCCCCCAAACCCGGGTTGGGGGTCCGGGGGGCGCTGGCTCTCGGCGCTTTCGAGCTGAGTCCGGGAGCGAATTCGCTTCCGGACTCAGCTCAAAACCGCCGATAGCAAGCGGCAAGGAACGGCTTGTCTCGGCGCTTTCGAGCTGACCGGACTCAGCTCGAAAGCGCCGAGACAAGCCGTTCCTTGCCGCTTGCTATCGGCGGTTTTGAGCTGAGTCCGGAAGCGAATTCGCTTCCGGACTCAGCTCAAAACCGCCGATAGCAAGCGGCAAGGAACGGCTTGTCTCGGCGCTTTCGAGCTGACCGGACTCAGCTCGAAAGCGTCGAGACAAGCCGTTCCTTGCCGCTTGCTATCGGCGCTTTTGAGCTGAGTCCGGGAGCGAATTCGCTCCCGGACTCAGCTCAAAAGCGGTGAGAATGAACGGCGTGGGCGGGCGAAGGGCGGGCGGCAGCGAGGAGTTTGCGTGGGCGGTGGGGAAACTCCTCGCTGACGCCAGCAAGAGGGGGAAGACCCAGGGAAGCCGCTGCCATCTACGCATGCGTGCCCGGCACGCATGCGTAGATGGTATTTTTGACTTCCGGGTTGAAAAATAGCGAAGTACCCTGTTCGCAATGGTTGGGTACGCAATAAACGGGGGATCACTGTATTTGCTGTCTTGGATTATTTATAAAAGTAATAAAGGGGGGATAATAAACAAATACTGTACAGTATTTCCCATCTTTGCCTCAGTAAAGGGACAGAGGACAAAGTCCTATCAAAAAAGGGATACTGCTGCCCCCTGCTGGTAATGTCAGGTACAGATTCCCTATTTCTAAGATGGATATGGTAACCTACAGCTCTACAGCCAAACTCATTCCCTGATAGTCTGAAAGAAAATTAATGTCACAATTTTGGGGTGGGAAATGCATGAAGAATTATATTGGAAGAGTTACAAGAGACTTCATAGTTTAATTTTTTTTTTACAAAATTACTTGAGAAAGAAAGAGGACAGAAGGAAAAGGGGGGACATGATTGAAACATTTAAATATGTTAAAGGGTTAAATAAGGTCCAGGAGGGAAGTGTTTTTAATAGGAAAGTGAACACAAGAACAAGGGGACACAATCTGAAGTTAGTTGGGGGAAAGATCAAAAGCAACATGAGTAAATATTATTTTACTGAAAGAGTAGTAGATCCTTGGAACAAACTTCCAGCAGACGTGGTTGGTAAATCCATAGTAACTGAATTTAAACATGACTGGGATAAACATATACCCATCCTAAGATAAAATACAGAAAATAGTATAAGGGCAGACTAGATGGATCATGAGGTCTTTTTCTGCCGTCAGTCTTCTATGTTTCTATGTTTCTAAGGACAAAGGGGAAAATTAGGCCTATGCAATTTGGGATTTTCTCAAAATGTTAAGTAATGCCTGTAACCATTAGGTTATTATCTACTTCTTCTCCATTTTCACTGTTTAAATAACAGCATCTATACTTATGTTGTCAAGGTAGGCTCATTCTACATTACTGAAAGGCACATAGTGTTTAATTAAAAATGTGGTTATACCGTGTATTGCTACAAAATATATCAGTGTGGCTTTTAATATCTTTAATTAATTTTTTCCATATATATGGAAAAAATGACAACTTAAACTATGGGAGTAAAAGCTAACTTCATTGTTGTTTTTTAATTGATCTAGAATTTAACTCAATATGAATGTGAGTTTTGAATTATAATCTTACAATGAGCTTCATGACATGTCCCAAGTTTGGGTTTTTCTTTTTGTCCTTTTCTTCTGATTTGCTAAATTTGTTACAGTTTTAAGGCCACACAAATCTTACTGTAACTTATGAACCAAATTGTGCTGGTTATAGATAACAATTACAGTGTTCCCTCGAATTTTGCGGGTTCGAACTTCACAAAAAGTCTGTACCACGGTTTTTCAAAAATATTAATTAAAAAATACTTCACGGTTTTTTCCCTATGCCACGGTTTTTCCCGCCCAATGACGTCATAGATCAACGCCAAACTTTCGTCCGCCTTTAATAAATATTTTTTTAAATAAACTTTAATAAATAAACATGGTGAGTAATAATCTAAATAGTTGCTAAGGGAATGGGAAATTGTAATTTAGGGGTTTAAAGAGTTAAGGGAAGGCTTGTGATACTGTTCATAGCCAAAAATAGTGTATTTACTTCCGCATCTCTACTTCGCAGAAATTCAACTTTTGCGGGCGGTCTCGGAACGCATCCCCCGCAAAAATTGAGGGAACACTGTACTGCAAAATAATCTGATTCTCAGGTTCACACAGCAAACCTCTTGGGTTGGTTGGGCCAAGTGATATTGTAGGGAGATATTGTTGGCTATGAAGGTTCGTTCTCCAGTTTTGTTGGTTGGTTTCCAAACGTTTCGTTACTAAGAAAGATAACATCTTCAGTGCAATCCTAAAGTGTATTAATAGAAGGATACAATCTAGGACTAGGGAGGTACTAATACCACTCTATAAAGCCTTAGTTAGATCACACCTAGAGTACTGCACCCAGTTTTGGTCACCACAATACAAAAAGGATATTGAAACTCTAGAGAAAGTGCAGAACAGAGCAACCAGGATGATTAGAGGACTGGAGACTATAACATACGAAGAACAGTTGCAGGAACTGGGCATGGCAAGTCTAGCCAAGAGAAGGACCAGGGGAGACATGATAGCAGTGTTCCAATAATTGAGGGGCTGCCACAGAGAGGAGGGGGTCAGGCTGTTTTCCAAGGCACCAGAAGGCCAGACAAGGAACAATGGATCTGACCAAGAATAAATTCAATCTGGAAATAAGGAGAAACTTTTTGACAGTGAGAGCGATCAACCAACGGAACAGCTTGCCTGCAGAGGTTGTTAGAGCTCCAACGCTTGAGACTTTCAAGAGGAAATTGGATTGCCATCTGACTGATGTGGTATAGGGACTCCTGCTTGAGTGGTGCATTGGACTAGATGACCTACAAGGTCCCTTCCAACTCTAGTAATCTGTAATCTATGTAATCTAAATTTATGCAGGGGTGAAATGCTACCGGTTTGGCAAAACACACACTTCCGAACTGGTACGGAAGGTAAATAGATTTCACTGCTGAGTTTATGGAATGTCAGTGTAGTGTTGTTCTGTGCATAAAGGCTTCAAGTGTGGATGTGTCTCAAGTGAGGTATCTATCTATCTATCTATCTATCTATCTATCTATCTATCTATCTATCTATCTATCTATCTATCTATCTATCTATCTATCTATCTATCTAATCTATCTATCTATCTATCTATCTATCTATCTATCTATTTGTCAAACAATTATAGGATGGCAATTTGTACAAATAAAACATTAGATAAGTAATGATAAAAAGTAATGATAGAAGACAATAGAACAGTAGGACAGGGATGGTAGGCACAATGGTGCACTTATGCACGCCCCTTAGAAAGGGGGAGAGGTCAATTGTAAGTAGTCTAAGGTTAAAGGTTTTGGGGTTAGGAGTAGAAACCACAGAGTCAGGTAGTGAATTCACCATTAGTGAGCCCTGTGATATGTCCTGTGGTAGGTTTTGTGTTTAAGATTTTAAGATATTAAAGTGGAGTTGAAATCCACTTTAATATTTGTGGACTTCAACTCCCAGAATTCCCCAGACAGCCATGCTTGTTAGAGAATTCTGGGATTTGAAGTCCACAACTCTTAAAGTTGCCAATGTTGGACACCCCTACTGTAGAGAGTGGTTCAAAATAGTTCACTGGGTAACAGGAGACTTGTACATGGATGACAATCTCAACACTACTTAACCACTGCATCACTCTGCCTCTTTTCTACAAATCTCACTGATTTGTACATATTCTCCAAACGCCTGAATAGGTGGCAAACATCTAGCCAACCCTGCCTGGTTTTGAAAAGAGAAAACAATTTTTGAATTCAACCGCAACAACACAAGAGCACGCAACAGATTCAAACTTAATACGAACCACTCCAAACTTGACTGTAAAAAATATGACTTTAACTATCGAGTTACCGGACTCAATAGTGTCAACCCCTAACCCCCAACATTTCTCCCTTAGACTCTCCACGATTGACCTCTCCAGGTTCCTAAGAGGCCAGTAAGGGGCGTACATAAGTGCACGAGTGTGCCTTTCGTCCCCTGTCCAATCGTCTTTCCTTTATCTCATCTATCATGTATATTTTCTTCCTTTCATATATTTTCTCTTCTATTTTCTTTTATCCTTATATATATTACTTCATGTTTATTTTCTTCCTATGTATTTGTGTATTGGACAAATGAATAAATAAATAAAATAAATAAATTCATTCGAATTTAGAAGGGAGATCACCATACAATCCCACAGGTTGCACTTTGCAATGAAAAAACCATCTTGGGAGAATTTTTTTTTCTATAGGTAGTAGAGAGAAAAACTGGGAGTTGGCATCCACATTTTAAAATTGCTAAGGTGGAGAAAAAAATAGTTTAGAGAAACCAAACTTGCTTGTAGCTTCTCAAAGCAAACAGTGCCATTCCCCCCCACTTGTCTTCTACATGGTTCTCCTGTAAAATATGCTCTAGTTATTCTCATCGGAGACATCAAAAACACTGGGCTATTTGAGGCTGTAGCTAAGTGGGATATTTCTTGGATGTCTTTAAATCAGGGGTGCACTTTCTCTCTCTCTCTCTCTCTCTCTCTCTCTCTCTCTCTTGCATTAGGGAGGTAAAGGATATTTACGAACATACAGCAGTAGTGGCCATTGATTTAACTTATGATTAAAATGATAGAGTGTAAAACATTGCCCAAGGCAAAGTAACTTACCTGTTCAAACAAGCCTAAACACAGGACTGGGAACGATGTGTAGATGACATTATAAAGGGCAAGGAACCAGCCCTCTAGCAGAGGCTGAATGGAAAGAGAAAAAAGAAAGGGGGAGATTAGAGAGGCACCTTGAAATCCACAACCAGGACTATTGTTTTCTTCCTCAGTACATTCCATGGCTGTGATGGCAAACCGCACATGCCACAGCTGGCACCCAGAGCCCTCTCTGCAGGCACGCAAGCCGTCGGCCAGCTCAGCTCCACTGCGTATGTGCATGCCGCCTTCCACCAGCCAGCTGGGATGTGCAGAGGCCGAGGCACATGCAGGAGACATACATGAATGTGTGGAGGTGAGGGTCGTGCGTGTATGTGTGTGGGGTGGGGTAGCATAGAGGGGAACAACCCGCACGGCCCTATTTTGATCCCAGGAGGCTGCAAGGAGGCCTGCTAGGCCCAATTTGGGGGAGCAGCTTCCTCACGCCCCAGTTTTCATCCCAAAAGGCTGCAAGGAGGCCTGCTAGGCTCAAAATGAGGGAGCGGCTCCCTCACGACCCGATCTTCATCCCAGGAGGCTGCAGGAAGGCCTGCAAGGCCCAAAATGGGGGAGCGGCTCCCTCACGACCTGATTTTGATCCCAGGAGGCTGCAGGGAGGCCTGCTAGGCCCAAAATGGGGGAGCGGCTCCCTCACAACCTGATTTTGATCCCAGGATGCTGCAGGAAGGCCTGCTAGGCCCAAAATGGGGGAGCGGCTCCCTCACGACCTGATTTTGATCCCAGAAGGCTGCCTGGAGGCCTGCTAGGCCCAAAATGGGGGAGTGGCTCCCTCACGACCCAATTTTGATCCCAGGAGGCTGCAGGAAGGCCTGCTAGGCCCAAAATGGGGGAGCGGCTCCCTCACGATCCGATTTTGATCCCAGGAGGCTGCAGGAAGGCCTGCAAGGCCCAAAATGGGGGAGCGGCTCCCTCACGACCTGATTTTGATCCCAGGAGGCTGCAGGGAGGCCTGCTAGGCCCAAAATGGGGGAGCGGCTCCCTCACGACCTGATTTTGATCCCAGGAGGCTGCAGGGAGGCCTGCAAGGCCCAAAATGGGGGAGCGGCTCCCTCACGACCTGATTTTGATCCCAGAAGGCTGCATGGAGGCCTACTAGACCCAAAATGAGGGGCAGAGAGGTCATGCGCACATGCGTGTGGGGGTGGGGGTTGCACAAACGTGCAGAGGGGGCCAAGTTGCATTATGGGCGCTGACGCGTGCTTTCTGCACATGAGGAGAAAAAGGTTAGCCATCCCTGTTCCATGTGAACACATTATCTAGAATCGGAAGAGAAAACCATTCTTTAGAATCTGAACACAGCTTTGATTATGCTTCTAAAGTGGAGCCTAACGGATGCAAGCACTTCTGTTGGCATGAGATTTGGCTTCTGCGCTTGCCAGCAAGCAAAATCTCACACAAGGACGCTCTCATCGGGCACACGGATGAATGCCCATCTCCATTTTCGCTATCGGAGTCCCGATCCCAGCCATAGCGGCTGCAGCCCATTACTGAATGTATGCTTATCAATGGCAAAGAGACTGTTATATTGTGGGAAGGTATCAGTATAAGGAAGGAGAACGTGAAAAACACATTTGGGCACAGCATTCCCACAAAACGTCCTACCGGTCAATGACTACTTCAGCTTCAACCGCAACAACACAACAGATTCAAACTTAATACGAACCGCTCCAAACTTGACTGTAAAAAATATGATTTCAACAATCGAGTTTTCGAAGTGTGGGACTCATTACCAGACTCAATTGTGTCAACCCCTAACCCCCAACATTTCTCCCTTAGACTCTCCACCATTGACCTCTCCAGGTTCCTAAGAGGCCAGTAAGGGGCGTACATAAGTGCACTGGTGTGCCTTTTGTCCCCTGTCCAATTGTCTTTCCTTTCTCTCACTTATCATATATATTCTCTTTCTTTCATATATAATCTCCTCTAAGTTCACGTTTACCCTTATATATATTACTACATGTCTATTTTTCTTCCTATGTATTTGTGTATTGGACAAATGAATAAATAAAATAAAATAAATAAATTCCTAAAGCTGGACGGCTTTTCTGAGAAGGTAATATGCCAGGGAGCACCAATTATTCCAGAGAAAGCCCACAGTCTTTGTGAATAATCGCTTCTGGTCCACCTGCAAATTACAGGAGAAACAGGTAGATTCCAACTAATCAAGACAAGGGCTTAGTCTCTATAGGTATGTGCAAGCTCCAACAATAATCCCACTACTAGCGGAGATGTAGCTATATTTTCCTCTGCATAAGCTGGAAAAAAATCCCGCCAGGAGCTCTGCCAAGCCTTCCGTAAAACACAGTTACCTCCGGGCATCAAGGAGGAAGCTGTGTTTATGCCTGACACTCTTTGCAATGTGCCTTTAAATGCTTTGCACAGCCTCGCTCTCCAATGCAGCTGATCCTTCAGTACAATATGCACAATGCCTTGTGCGCATAAATGCCACAATGTTTCCTTCCTTCTGTTTAACTGTGCCTCGTCCTTTCCCTTTCCCCATAGTAGTACCGGTAACTGACTGATATAAGCATGCACAGTGTCAGGCGCCCCAAGAACCAAGGTATACAAGGTAGAATTAGTTTTGAGCAGTTTCCTTTATTGTTCCTCTCTTATAAACCATTTGCTAACCTAAAATAACTATTTGCAGTAAAAAAAGATATACTCAGAGAATTGCTAGGGAGGAGAGAACCTTCTATAGCTCTCTTTCTCCTAACCACAAGTGTTGGCAACCTTAAACACTCAAAGAGCCATTTGGACCTATTTCCCACATTAAAAAAAACACCAGGAGCCACAAAACCCTTTTGACATCTAAAATGAAGATAGCACTGCATATATCATTTTTTACCTTTACACTATGTATAAAAAAACTATAGTGTGCTGCATTTATGAAATCAATGACCTGCTACAGAGAAAACACATTTTTATTTCTGCATGCAACAAAAACCTTTTGAACTCTGGAAAAAAAAAGGATGGGTTGAAAAGCTCAATAAATCATGTGCCGGTGGTGAATATCACACATTGGCAATTTTGACGCATATTTTGAGTGACAGGGAGCCGCAGCAGAGGGATGAAAAAGCCACAGAGTCACAGGTTGCAGACTCCTGTCCTAACCAAACTATCTAAGCCTCCAATTCTTTGTCCTCTGAAATTTAGCCCCCCCCCCTTCCTGGGAATCCAGACAGCATTCCACCACACATAGGTAAAATACATTGGTGTGTCACAATTGTTTTAAAGACATGGGGTGAGTTCAAAATTAATTCATGCTGAAAATCTTATCATGTTATCAGGGATCGGATGGATTACACCCCAAGGTTCTGAAGGAACCGGTAGACATGATCTCAGAACCATTGAACCACACCTTTCATAGATCCTGGAACACCAGGAAACTACCAGATGACCGCCTTCTGCCGCACGAATCCCAGCGACTGATTAGGTCCCACAGAGTGGGCCTTCTCCGGGTCCCGTCAACTAAACAATGTCGTTTGGCGGGACCCAGGGGAAGAGCCTTCTCTGTGGCGGCCCCGGCCCTCTGGAACCAACTCCCCCCAGAGATCAGAATTGCCCCCACCCTCCTCGCCTTTCGTAAGCTCCTTAAAACCCACCTCTGCCGTCAAGGCATGGGGGAACTGAGATATTCTTTCCCCCTGGGCCTCTATAGTTTATGCATGGTATGTCTGTATGTATGTCTGGTTTTTATAATAAGGTTTTTTTAGTTGTTTTATTATTGGATTGCTACATATTGTTTTTATCACTGTTGTTAGCCGCCCCGAGTCCACGGAGAGGGGCGGCATACAAATCCAATAAATGAATGAATGAATGAATGAATGAATGAATGAATGAATGAATGAATGAGCTGATGTAGTTCCTATGTTCCAAAAAGTGGGGAAATGGATGAAGGAAAGTACAGACCTATCAGCCTGTCATCAATACCTGGGATTGATTCTGGAAAAGATAATTAAGCAATGAATCTCCGAACACGTAGAGACAAACAAGGTCATAACCTGAAGCATATCATGGGTTTGTCAAGAACAGATCACGCTAGAAATATCATCCTTCATTCTTTGACAATGTGACAAAACTAGTCGACCAGAGAAATATTTACTAGACCATCTCCTGTCGCATACCGCCCAGAGACTAATCAGATCCCACAGGGTTGGACTTCTCTGGGTCCCACCAACTAAGCAATGCAGGTTGACAGGCCTGTAGGGGAGGGCCTTCTCTGTGACTGCTCCGCCCTTTGGAACCATCTGCCCCCCCGATATCCGTACCACTCCCACCTTACTAGAAACATAGAAACATAGAAGACTGAGAGCAGAAAAAGACCTCATGGTCCATCTAGTCTGCCCTTATACTATTTCCTGTACTTTTATCTTACAATGGATATATGTTTATCCCAGGCATGTTTCAATTCAGTTACTGTGGATTTACCAACCAGGTCTGCTGGAAGTTTGTTCCAAGCATCTACTACTCTTTCAGTCAAATAATATTTTCTCATGTTGCTTTTGATCTTTCCCCCAACTAACTTCAGATTGTGTCCCCTTGTTCTTGTGTTCACTTTGCTATTAAAAACACTTCCCTCCTGAACCTTATTTAACCCTTTAACATATTTAAATGTTTCGATCATGTCCCCCCTTTCCCTTCTGTCCTCCAGACTATACAGATTGAGTTCATTAAGTCTTTCCTGATACGTTTTATGCTTAAGACCTTCCACCATTCTTGTAGCTCGTGTTTGGACCCGTTCAAGCCTTCCTAAAGGCCTTGAACTGGCTCTGCCAGCAGGCCTGGGGTTTAACATACTAGTCACAGCCAGGGGTGGGCAGCAGGCAGGATGGGGTGGAATGCAGTTCCACCAGTGGAAATTTATTTATTTATTCATTGGATTTGTATGCCGACCCTCTCCGAGAACTTGGGGCGGCTCACAACATAAATGAAGCTGTGTGTCCAGCTCCAGCTGACCATCCCACCCTCTCATCCTCCTCGAAAAGCGGCAGGGAGACCAGCACGGGCAGGAGTTGCAGGGGGCCCATTTCCTCCCCCATCTTTTCTCAACAGCTGATTGGCACCCGTTCGCCTAGCTACCCAGCCTGAGGCAGGGGGTGACCCAAGAAGGAGAGCACGGGAAACACGAAGCAAATTGTCACCCCAGAGAGCGACACTGGTGAGGTTGTAATTTGAGGACTTAACAGTTCACTTGAACGATGATGATTGTTCAAGCCACTCCCACCTGGTCACATGGCTGGCAAGCCACTCCTACCCAGTCACATGACCATCAAGCCACACCCACAAAATAAGCCACACCCACTAAAGTTTTTGGCTGCCCATTACTGGTCACAGCTGAGCTATGATTATTTGGTATGCATGAGCGTAGACTGTACAGTGTAGTTTAGGGTTTTCATTGATTAGTTTCATTGGGTTATTAACGTTTGTATTGTTTTATATTTGACTTATTGCTGTATCTCTGTATTATTTTATATGTTGTAAACTGCCCTGAGTCCCATGGGATTGGGCGGCATATAAATCAATTGAATTGATTAAATTAAGTTAAGTTAAGTTAAGTTAAGTTAAGTTAAGTTAAGTTAAGTTAAATTAAATTAAATTAAACTAAACTAAACTAAACTAAACTAAACTAAACTAAACTAAACTAAACTAAACTAAACTAAATTAAATTAAATTAAATTAAATTAAATTAAAATGTTGAGGACAAGCCTACAACCAGAGCCACTCGTGAAAAGTTCAAGTCAACCACTTTATTGTGTTTTACCTACATTACAAGAATCTCCCCAGATTTCTTGTTTCCTCTTGGAAACAAGCTGATAAGGTTTTATTTAACTTAAAGGGAAATGGGGGTGAGGAGGGTCAGGCTTATTTATTTATTTATTTATTTATTTATTTATTTATTCATTCATTCATTCATTCATTCATTCATTCATTCATTCATTCATTCATTCATTTATTTATTTATTTATTTATTTATTAATTATTTAGATTTGTATGCCGCCCCTCTCCGCGGACTCGGGGCGGCTCACAACAAGGCATAAACAAATCCTAACAAATCTAAATAAATTTAAATATTTAAAAAAGTTTAAAAAGAACCCCAATATACTAATAAGCACACACACAAACATACCATACATAAATTGTACATGCCCGGGGGAGATGTCTCAGTTCCCCCATGCCTGATGACAGAGGTGGGTTTTAAGAACTTTACGGAAGGCAGGGAGAGTAGGGGCAGTTCTAATCTCCGGGGGGAGTTGGTTCCAGAGAGTCGGGGCCGCCACAGAGAAGGCTCTTCCCCTGGGGCCCGCCAACCGACATTGTTTAGTTGACGGGACCCGGAGAAGGCCCACTCTGTGGGACCTAATCAGTCGCTGGGATTCGTGCGGCAGGAGGCGGTCTCAGAGGTATTCTGGTCCAATGCCATGAAGGGCTTTAAAGGTCATAACCAACACTTTGAATTGTGACCGGAAATTGATCGGCAACCAATGCAGACTGCGGAGTGATGGCGAAACATGGGCATACCTATGCCTCTTGTGGCCACACAAGGATTCAAGACTACTTCCCTGCTTGATTCGTCCCCTATGTCTGGCTGGGAGCTTCCCAACATCACAGGAGCTCAGAAATAGAAAGCAAACTGAAAAGATCAGGGGTTTAGGGTGGAATGTGGGGAATTACCACTCACCTGTGCTGTGAATCCGGTATAGAAAGCAAACCAGATTTGCACCATCATGCCGGCAAATGTCTTGAAGAAGAAGTAGCGGAGGAATTTGCAGATGCGGAGGTAGGACCACTTGCCATGGACGAAGAGGAGCCTCTGAAGGTAACGGAACTGAGCCAGCGCATAATCGCTGCACTGTACTGCCTGCATGCCTTCTTGCCCGCTGATTCCAACCCCTATGTCCGCAGCTGGAGGGAACACAAGGCAGGGCTAACATCAGACCACGTCCCAATTCTGGCTTCAGCAATTATTTTACAGAATAACAGATTTGGAAGCAGGGGCGGGTTCCTCTTACCTCCTCCTACCAGTTTGAATCTCAAAATCCATCTTTTCGAGGTGGGTAAAATGAGGATTGTGGGGGCAATATGCTGGCTCTGTTAAAAAGTGCTATTGCTAACATGTTGCAAGCCGCCCTGAGTCTAAGGAGAAGGGCGGCATAAAAAAAATCAAAGAAAGAGAAAGAAAGAAAGAAAGAAAGAAATATAGAAAGAAAGAAAGAAAGAAAGAAAAAGGAAGAAAAGAAAGAAAGAAGGAAGGAAAGAAAGAAAGAGAAAGGAAGGAAGGAAAGAAAGAAAGAGGAAGGAAGGAAGGAAGGAAGAAAGAAAAAGGAAGGAAGGAAGGAAAGAAAGAAAGAAAGAAGGAAGGAAGGGAAGGAAAGGAAAGAAGGAAGGAAGGAAAGAAAGAAAGAGAAAGGAAGGAAGGAAGGAAAGAAAGAAAGAGGAAGGAAGGAAAGGAAGAAAGAAAGAAAGAAAGAAAGAAAAAGGAAGGAAAGAAAGAAAGAAGGAAGGGAAGGAAAGAAAGAAAGAAAAGAAGGAAGGAAGGAAAGAAAGAAAGAAAGAAAGAAAGAAAGAAAGAAAGAAAGAAAGAAAGAAAGAAAGTTAGTTTGGCTGACAAGACCTGGAGAAGGCCAACTCTGTGGACTCTAATTGGCCACTGGGACGTGTGAGGCAGGAGACAGTCCCATAAGTAATCTGGTCCTAAGCCATGTAGGGCTTTAAAAAAACGGTCATAGGTCACCTTTTTCATTGTAACTTTGAACGGTCACTAAACGAACCGTTGCAAGTTGAGGGCTACCTGTTCCATCTCCTTGCCTCTTGGCTGAGGAAAGCCAATTTAAGATCATAACCTGGCAATCCCAGACTGTTATCTCTGAGACCAAAAAGGGGCCGGAGACTCACTTTTAATCATGTTGACGTCATTGGCCCCATCTCCGATAGCCAAGGAGATGGCGTTCTTGTGCCTCTTCACCATTTGCACAATGAGGGCCTTCTGCTTGGGGGTGACCCTGCAGCAGATCACAGCTTGGCAAGTGGTAGCCAGTTCCACAAAGGCTTTTTCAATGAGGTTCCCGTGCTCCTTGACGGTGTCCTTCGTCCGAAAGCGAAAGCGCTCCAAAAGGCTTTTCTTCTTCTTTAACTTCTTGTCCTCCTCCGTGTGAAAGATTTTCTCCTGGGGAAGAGATGAAGCCCAGACACATAACCCAAGGGCGTGATTTCTTTTCCCAGAGTTATAGCTGTCCTACCAAGAAGGGTTGCTGGAATTGGGTTGAAGGTGTATCTAGAGGCTTGCACGGTTGAATTCTGAACCAACTGTAGTCTCCGAACACTCTTCAGGGGGTAACCCCATATAGAGTGCATTGCAATAGTCCAGCCATGAGGTGATAAGGACATGAGTGACTCTGAGAAGAACCTCTCGATCCAAGTACAGGGTGCATTCCAAAAGTAATGCAATTTTTTTTAAAAAAAAAGTTATTGAACAGATTTGCACAAACACTTTAAATTCTTCAAAGTGCAGTAGTACCTCATCATACGAACTTAATTGGTTCCAGGAGGAGGTTCGTAAGGTGAAAAGTTCGTAAGATGAAACAATGTTTCCCATAGGAATCAATGTAAAAGCAAATAATGTGTGCAAATCCTTCAGGAAAATCCCAAACTTTAGAAGGGAGGTGAACAGAGGGCAGGGAGGAACAGCTAAAGGGGGCGAGTGGAAGAAGCAAGGCTATGCTAAAGGGTGAGTGGGAAGGAAGAAAGGCAAGGGGGGCGCCCCTCCCTTTTCTTTCTTCAAAAGACACTGTTTCAGTGCCTTTGCAAGCATGCAAAATCTTTACTCCTCCAAGCTGCCCCTCCCTTTTCTTTCTTAAAAAGACACCGTTTCAGTGCCTTTGCAAGAATGCAAAATCTTTACTCCTCCAAGCTGCCCCCCCTTTTCTTTCTTCAAGCAGCTGCTTGGGTTCGTAAGGTGAAAATAGTTCGGAAGAAGAGGCAAAAAAATCTTAAACACCGGGTTCGTATCTTGAAAAGTTTCGTTAGAAGAGGTGTTCGTAAGATGAGGTTCCACTGTACTGTCCTTGGGCCTCTACACAATTTTTCCAGCAACTCTGCCATGACCGGTACATGCCCTGGAAGGTGTCTTCGGGGACCTCTCGCAAAGTTTTTGTCACAGCTGATTGGATCTCTTCTATGGATGAAAAACGCGCCTTGACACAATGCACTACGAGTCCGCAAGTTCCTGGCCAAACACCAGGTGCCAACACTGCCCCCCCCTAGTCCTGATGTCGCCCCAGCAGACTTCTTTTTGTTCCCAGCCCTGAAAAGAACCCATTTTTTATCCATAGAAGAGATCCAATCAGCTGTGACGAAGACCTTGCGAAAGGTACCTGAAGACGCCTTCCAGGGCACCTACCGGTCATGGCAGAGTCACTGGAAAAAATGTGTAGAGGCCCAAGGACAGTACTTTGAAGAATTTTAAGTCTTAGTGCAAATCTGTTCAATAAATTACTTTTTTTAAAAAAAAATTGCATTACTTTTGGAACACACCCTGTAGGATCACAATTGGTGCACTAGTCGAACCTGTGCAAGGTCAACCTTAACCTCAAATCGAGGTCATAAATCGAGGACTACCCATACTACAGCGAAGAGGGACCCGTTAAAAATGTTATCTTACAAGGAAGTCCCCAGTGACCACCAGGGCTTTTTTGACATGCGCTCCCGATGCCTGGTAAGGAAGAAAAGAGCCGATGTCGCACAGGGCTTCACCGCTGCCAGCCAAACTGTTGCTGCTGTACCAGGATGGTTCCAGAATCTCACTGAAAAACAAGATGGCGGGAAAACAAGATGGCGTCAAAACAAGATGGCGTCAAAACAAGATGGCGTCAAAACAAGATGGCGTCTTGAATCCGGAAGTCATCAAACCGATTGAAATCACCAGTGTTGAGCCATTTAGCAATAGAATTTAGACTTATATACCGCTTCCTGGTGATTTTGCAGCCCTCTCTAAGCAGTTTACAGAGTCAGCTTATTGTCCCCAACAATCTGGCTCCTCATTTGACCCACCTGGGAAGGATGGAAGGCTGAGTCTACCTTGAGCTGGTGGTGAGATTTGAACCGCTGAACTACAGTTAGCATTAGCTGAAGTAGCCTGCAGTGCTGCACTCTAAATACTGCACCACCCTGACCCCGGCACTTGTTCAAAATGCATCTGCAACATCTTAACCCTCCCATCCTTCTGTGGCTGTTGCTTGGTGGGCATTGTGTGGCTTGGTGGACATATCAAGGGAAGGATACAGCAAAAATCTCCATTCCCAGGAGATTTTTTTGAATTCTATAGGATGTTCATGAAAAGTTTAATTTCTGAGTCTGAAATAAAGATAAAGAAAAGCTGGGTGTTCAGGAACAGAGTCCATATTTGCTCTGCACCAAGCGGGGGTTGCTTCTTATGCCAGAAATAAGTTTATTTCTTGAGGTAATATTATAATGCAAGAAAATGGTCTGTAACCATGGGGAAGGCTGATGCAAGCCATAATCTGTATGTAATCATGGATTTGCTAACTGTGCTGCAATCTGATTGGCTGTAATCTATATACAGTAATACCTCGTCTTACGAACCTAATTGGTTCCAGGGGGAGGTTCGTAAGACGAAAAGTTCATAAGACGAAACATTGTTTCCCATAGGAAACAATGTAAAATCTATTAATCCGTGCAACGAAGAAAAAAGAACCGCAAAAAAACGCCACCGCCTGGCTGTCACCTTTTGAAACAGCAGGGGTGCTTCTCAGCATCCTCTTGAACCCGAAAGCCAAACCCGAACTTCCGGGTTCGTCATTCAGGAGGCCGCCGAGAAGCCCCCCGGCTGTTTTAAAAGGTGACAGCCAGGCAGCGGGGCTTCCCAGCGGCCTCCCGAACACCGAACCCGGAAGTTCGGCAAAAGTTCGGGTTCGGGAGGCCACTGGGAAGCCCCGCCACCCGGCTGTCACCTTTTAAAACAGCCGGGGGGCTTCCCAGCATCCTCATGAACCCGAATGCCAAACCCGAACTTCCGGGTTCGGCATTCGGAAGGCCGCCGAGAAGCCCCCCGGCTGTTTTAAAAGGTGACAGCCGGGCAGCGGGGCTTCCCAGCGGCCTCCCGAACACCGAACCCGGAAGTTCGGCAAAAGTTCGGGTTCGGGAGGCCACTGGGAAGCCCCGCCGCCCGGCTGTCACCTTTTAAAACAGCCGGGGGGCTTCCCAGCATCCTCCTGAACCCGAACGCCAAACCCGAACTTCCGGGTTCAGCATTCAGGAGGCCGCCGAGAAGCCCCCGGGCTGTTTTAAAAGGTGACAGCCGGGCAGCGGGGCTTCTTGGCGGTGGCGAGTTTGTAAGAAGAAAAAAGTTCATAAGAAGAGGCAAAAATTTTCTGAACCCCGGGTTCGTATCTCGGGTTGTTCGTAAGACAAGGGGTTCGTATCATGAGGTACCACTGTATTAGGAGTAACGCCCTGGCATGGGTGTGGTTTGCACTGGGTGGTTTGTCATAGAGTGATTTGTTATAGTGGTTGGTGGTTTAATGCTTAGTGGTTTGTGGGTGGTTGCAGTGGTGGATGTAATAGTAGTGTATGATAGTATTGTGATACTTTATCTAGAGAAACATTTTATTAAGAAGAAAAGTAAAATATATTTTTACAAGAAAGCCTGCTGCAGTGTTTTTCATTGAAAACTTCAATTAGATATAGTTGTGAACTGTGGCTAGTTGGTGGGGTTACTTTCTGCTTGCGCAAAACTCTTCCCCAACAACTTACCTCCACTATTGGTGCCATGCACGCGCAGCTTCGAGTCGCCACCCCTGATCTAGGACTTCCAAACAACACCTAATTATTTCTCACTTTGGGTTTACAGTGTTCCCTCGATTTTCGCGGGGGATGCGTTCCGAGACTGCCCGCGAAAGTCGAATTTCCGCGAAGTAGAGATGTGGAAGTAAATACACTATTTTTGGCTATGAACAGTATCACAAGCCTTCCCTTAACACTTTAAACCCCTAAAGTACAATTTCCCATTCCCTTAGCAACCATTTAGATCATTACTCCCCATGTTTATTTATTAAAGTTTATTAAAAAATATTTATTAAAGTCGGATGAAAGTTTGGCGATGACATATGACGCCATCGGGCGGGAAAAACCATGGTATAGGGGGAAAACCCACAAAGTATTTTTAATTAATATTTTTGAAAAACCGTGGTATAGACTTTTCGCGAAGTTCGAACCCGCGAAAATCGAGGGAACACTGTACTTCCTTTCACTTGCCCAACCACAGACATCCAAACACATCTTGCAATTGTACCTGATTTCGCTCTCCTCCAGAATGGTCATGTCTTCGGAAAGGAGTTGGCAAGCAAACCCAATATTGACAGCAGTTTCTGCAAACCCAACGAAGACCAGCAATGGGATTAAAAGATGGAGCGTGGCACATTCTGCTTCCATCCATGAAAAAAAGTTATTTTTAAGACTACAGGTATTCCTCTTTCTTTAAAAAAACATAAAATAAATTTCTCCACAGTTCCATATACATATGCATCAATACATATACCTTAAGAATATAGCTATCTGGACCGGGACTCACTGCTTTCACAGTCACTCATGCCCTCAGCACCTCGAGGTTTGACTACTGTAATGCTCTCTACATGGGGCTACCTTTGAAAAGTGTTCGGAAACTCCAGATCATGCAGAATGCAGCTGCGAGAGCAGTCATGGGCTTTCCTAGGTATGCCCATGTTTCACCAACACTCCGCAGTCTGCATTGGTTGCCGATCAATTTCCGGTCACAATTCAAAGTGTTGGTTATGACCTTTAAAGCCCTTCATGGCATTGGACCAGAATATCTCCGAGACCGCCTTCTGCCGCACGAATCCCAGCGACCGATTAGGTCCCACAGAGTGGGCCTTCTCCGGGTCCCGTCAACTAAACAATGTCGGTTGGCGGGCCCCAGGGGAAGAGCCTTCTCTGTGGCGGCCCCGGCCCTCTGGAACCAACTCCCCCCAGATATTAGAACTGCCCTTACTCTCCTTGCCTTTTGCAAGCTCCTTAAAACCCACCTTTGTCATCAGGCATGGGGGAACTGAGACATCTCCCCCGGGAATATACAATTTATGAATGGTATGTTTTGTATGTATGTATGTTTGTTTTGTAAATGGGGTTTTTAAATATTTTAAACTACAATTTAGATTTGTTATGAATTGTTTTATTCTGTTGTGAGCCGCCCCGAGTCTGCGGAGAGGGGCGGCATACAAATCTAAAAAATAAATAAATATAAATAAATAAATAAATAAATAGCTATAGCAGAAAACATTTTCCAATCAATCAAAATTCAATAGCCTATTTTTACACCTAGTCTTGCTGTTATTGATCAGTCTGTTTCTTTCTGGAGTTGAAGTCCTCCAGGATTAAAGTTGCCAAGGTTGCAGACCCCTGGTTTATAAACTTAACTTTCCAGATTCTTTACTTAGCTGTAGGAATGTGTCTTGGAGTAGAGTGAAATCACTTAGAATAATTTAGAAAAAAAATTCTGGAGGATTCCCTGGTGCTAGAAATGGGCTGATGTACCTTGCTTATCTCCAGTTAGCACCCACACTTTAATGTCCCCCCTTTTGAGGAGATGAATGGTCTCAGGAACCCCATCCTGCAATTTGTCCTCTATGGCTGTGGCACCCAGGAGCTGAAAGAAAAACAAACAAGCGTTTGATTCCAAACTTCACAATACAAACGTCACAGTATGAATTTCAGAGTATAGTCCAGGTAGTCCTTGGCATATGACCCAATTGAGCCCAATAGAATAGAATGGAATGGAATAGAATTAGAATAGAATAGAATATTTAATCAAATTTATTTATTTAATCAAATTTATAGGCCGCCCTTCTCCAAGAGGAATAGAACAGAACAGAACAAAACAGAATATAATTCTTTATTGGCCAAGTGTGATTGGACACACAAGGAATTTGTCTTTGGTGCATATGCTCTCAGTGTACATAAAATAAAAGATACATTTGTCAAGAATCATGAGTTACAACACTTAATGATTGTCATAGTCAGGGGTGGGCTACTAGGCGGAACGGGAGGAATGCCGTTCCATTGACGGAAATGGATTTACTGACCCCCTCGCATCCTGGACATAAACTGTTTCAACTCCTACCCTCAAAACGTCGCTACAGAGCACTGCACACCAAGACAACTAGACACAAGAACAGTTTTTTCCCAAATGCCATCACTCTGCTAAACAAATAATCCGCTCAACACTGACAAACTATTTACTACGTTTGCACTACTATCACTACTAGTTTTTTCTCATCATTCCTATCACCCATTTCCTCTCACTTATGACTGCATGACTGTAACTTGTTGCTTGAATTGTTAAGATTTTTTATTAATATTGATTGTTTCCTCATTGCTTATTTGACCCCTATGACAATCATTTAAGTTTGTCCCTCATGATTCTTGACAAATGTATCTTTTTCTTTTATATATGCACCAAAGACAAATTTCTTGTGTGTCCCAATCACAGTTGGCCAATGAAGAATTCTAATTTTATTTATTTATTTATTTATTCATTCATTCATTCATTCATTCATTCATTCAAATAATAAGCCACCCAACTCCTTCCAGACTCGGGATAATGTCAGAATAATGTCAACTCTCCAAGTTCTCCCTTTGACTCGGTTGACAATCCAGACCAAAACCAACTTTTACCTTGAGATTCTGCTCAATCTCCTCATATACTTTGTCCAACTCTTGGGCCCGGCCCTGTAATAAGATGCTTGCTGCATGGTGCTTCTTTCTCCACAGAGTGTAGTCCTGTTCGTCCACTTCTTTCATAGCCAGGCATAAAGTCCTTAAGGTCTCCGCTGCAAAACTCTGGGGGGAAAGGACAAGCATGGGTTGTTCAGGAGGTGGCACTTGCTATGGATTTTTCTGCTTATTTGTGAGGTTCTCATCCAAACTTTCCTCCAGGAACTTCAGCAGTGTAACATAGCAGAATAGTAGAGTTGGAAGAGACTTTGGAGATCTTCTAATACAGTAATGTCAAACTCGATTTCGTTGAGGGATGCATCAGGGGTGTGTTTGATCTTGGGAGGGCCGAGTGGGAATAGTCAGGGATGGACATGGCTAGACTCAATGTCACTTGTGTCGGGAGCACCTGTGGTGGGTTGAGCGCTCAGCCAGTGAAAACAGGCTCCCAGGTTATGCTTTGAGCTGTGACAGCCTCCTGCAACCCTCTGCCAGCGAAAATGGAGCTCAGGAGGACCATGTGTGGCCCTTGCAATCTCCGTTTTCAGCTGTGATAGCCTCCTGCAACCCTCTGCCAACGAAAATGGAGTTCAGGAGGACCATGTGTGGCCCTTGCAATCTCCGTTTTCAGCTGTGATAGCCTCCTGCAACCCTCTGCCAGCGAAAATGGAGCTCAGGAGGACCGTGTGTGGCCCTTGCAATCTCCGTTTTCAGCTGTGATAGCCTCCTGCAACCCTCTGCCAGCGAAAATGGAGCTCAGGAGGACCATGTGTGGCCCTTGCAATCTCCGTTTTCAGCTGTGATAGCCTCCTGCCACCCTCTGTCAGTGAAAATGGAGATCAGGCGGACCGCGTGTGGCCCTCGCAATCTCTGTTTTGAGCTGCGACAGCCTCTTGCCACCCTCTGCCAGCGAAAATGGAGCTCAGGAGGACCGTGTGTGGCCCTCCTGAGCTCTGTTTTTACTGGCAGAGGGTCCCTGGATGAAGAGTGATTGACTCAAAAGTAAGCAGAGAAATTGACTGTAATTGTTGACTGTAATTAAAATGGGGCAGAGCTTCAGCTAAACAATCATGGCTCCCCATCCTGGCTTTTCTATACAATGCAAAACTTACATCCAGTGCTTTGATGGTGCAACCTTCATTGATCCGGTCACTGTGGAGTCTTTCTAGGATCACAGAATCTGCTCCCTTGGTATAAAGCTTGATGCAACCTTCAGGGTCCTGCACTGAGAAAAAGAGATCAAGATAATTATTTATTTATTTATTTATTTATTTATTTATTTATTTATTTATTTATTTATCCATTCATTCATTCATTCATTCATTCATTCATTCATTCATTCATTTATTTGCATGCACGGAAGCAAAAAACCCCCTGGAAATTGCAGGTAAGGGCAGGGCACGCGTGGAGGCGTTGGGAGGGTGAAGAACGGGCCTACTGGAAGTTCAGAAAGGCCAGAAACGGGCCTGGGGAAGCTGTTTTCGCCCTCCCAGAGGCTCAAGGAGGCACACTCTGGTGCAGGAGACCGACTAGGCCACACCCACCATGGCCCTGCCCACCCAGCAACCGAGCAGAGAACCCCTTGCTAAGATTTTTGAAGCCTGCCCCTGCCCATCTCCATCAAAAAAGCAACAATTTTCTTCTCCCACCCCACCCCATCATTCCATTCCCCACCAGTCAGTTAGAACTGAAGAAGCTTCCAGGATGAGAAGTGAAATGTTTTCAAAGCAAACAACCAAGAAGGTCCAGCTGCCTTTTGGAAAAAATACCCTTGGGATATCTCCCAGTTTATTTTGTCATAAAACAATTACCATACTTTCCGGAGTATAAGACGCAGGTTCCCCCCCCTCCCCGCCCCTTAAAAGAGAGTGGAAATGTCGGTGCATCTTATACACGGAATGCAGCCATTTTTGCTGTCCCGAAGCCTCACGCCCCTGCTGTTTTTCACCCATTTTTTCACAAAATTAGTGTGGGGAAAAGGTCTGGGGAGCCTTGGGTGCTGCAGGAAGGCAGAAATGCCTCGTTTCTTGTGAAAAAACAGCAAAAACTTCAGAAGAGAAGGATTTAGGGGTAGTGATTTCTGACAGTCTCAAAATGGGTGAGCAGTGTGGTTGGGCGGTAGGAAAAGCAAGTAGGATGCTTGGCTGCATAGCTAGAGGTATAACAAGCAGGAAGAGGGAGATTGTGATCCCCTTATATAGAGCGCTGGTGAGGCCACATTTGGAGTACTGTGTTCAGTTCTGGAGACCTCACCTACAAAAAGATATTGACAAAATTGAACGGGTCCAAAGATGGGTTACAAGAATGGTGGAAGGTCTTAAGCATAAAACGTATCAGGAAAGACTTAATGAACTCAATCTGTATAGTCTGGAGGACAGAAGGAAAAGGGGGGACATGATCAAAACATTTAAATATGTTAAAGGGTTAAATAAGGTTCAGGAGGGAAGTGTTTTTAATAGGAAAGTGAACACAAGAACAAGGGGGCACAATCTGAAGTTAGTTGGGGGAAAGATCAAAAGCAACATGAGAAAATATTATTTGACTGAAAGAGTAGTAGATCCTTGAAACAAACTTCCAGCAGACGTGGTTGGTAAATCCACAGTAACTGAATTTAAACATGCCTGGGATAAACATATATCCATTGTAAGATAAATTACAGGAAATAGTATAAGGGCAGACTAGATGGACCATGAGGTCTTTTTCTGCCGTCAGTCTTCTATGTTTTTATGTTTCTAAAAAACAAACATGGGGCTGTTTTTGCCTTCTAATTACCCCATCTAGCATGACTGGAAGAGGAATTCTAGGAGTTGAAGTCCACTAGTTTTAAAACTGTCAAGTTTGAAGTTTGTAAAAAGTGTACATGGTTGTAAAAAGTATTCTGCCACACTTGTATTTTATTAAATAATATATTACTACACCATTTGGTTCAGAATACTTTTTTCCTTGTTTTCCACCTCTAAAGTCTAGGTGCGTCTTATACTCCAGTGCGTCTTATACGCTGAAAAATATGGTAAATTTAATTTTAATTAATCCCAATTCAGCAGCAGGTAAGGAGTGAACATGGACGCACAGAGACATCAAAATTCCTATCGGTTGATTTCATTTTTCATTTGTCAATTTTAGCTCAGATTTTTAATACAGTTTTTTTCCTCACCAGATTTATTTAGTTGCATTAATTTGTATGCCACCGCTTCCTATTGTTCTAAGCAATAAAACAATCTTCCTTTAAAATAAATTCTCTACTTTAAAATATAGTGATACCTTGTCTTACAAACCCCTCGTCATACAAACTTTTTGACATACAAACCCAGGGTTTAAGATTCTTTTGCCTCTTCTTCCAAACTATTTTCACCTTACAAACCCAAGCCTCCGCCACTGGGATGCCCCGCCTCCAGACTTCTGTTGCCAGCAAAGTGCCCGTTTTTGCACTGCTGGGATTCCCCTGAGGCTCCCCTCCATGGGAAACACCACCTCCAGACTTCCACATTTTTGTGATGCTGCAGGGGAATCCCAGCAGTGCAAAAAAAGGGCGCTTCGCTGGCAACGGAAGTCTGGAGGTGGGGTTTTCCCAGTGAGGGGAGCCTCAGTGAAATTGCAGCATCACAAAAACATGGAAGTCTGGAGGTGGGGTTTCGAGGACTTCCGTGTTTTTGCAATGCTGCAATTTTGCTGAGGCTCCCCTCGCTGGGAAACCCCACCTCCAGACTTCCGTTGCCAGCGAAGCACCCGTTTTTGCGCTGCTGGGATTCCCTTGCTGGGATTCGCCTGCAGCCTCACAAAAACACGGAAGTCCAGAGGTGGGGTTTCCCATGGAGGGGAGCCTCAGGGGAATCCCAGCAGTGCAAAAATGGGCGCTGTGGCTGGCAAAAGGGGTGAGTTTTGGGCTTGCATGCATTAATCACTTTTCCATTGATTCCTATGGGAAACATTGTTTTGTCTTACAAACTTTTCACCTTACAAACCTTGTCCCAGAACCAATTAAGTTTGTAAGACGAGGTATCACTGTATATATATTTCCCAATCCTGCACATTTGCCCAAATACCCATTAGACAAGCTATACTTTGCAGCTCAACAAATACTCACCTAAAACAGACATCCGTTTTCTCACACTGTTAAAATCGAGCAATGCCAGCACCTTGTAAGTCCGTGGTATGCCCAGTTCACTTATCGTGATGGTATCTTGAGTGCGGGAGAGGAAGACATAACCCAGGTTTCTGGCAGCTGTTACCAGGGCTTCCTCATCTGGAGAAGCAGCTTGGTAAACAAGCTCATCTGAAAGCAAAAAGATTGTTCCAAAATTATTTTTAAAAAATTGGAATGTGCTTAAATGGATATGCTAACCAAAAAAATTAGATGGGGAAAAAAGAAACGGATTATTATAGAGTTTGGGATAAATTCTATAATTGATTTAAACAAAGAAACAATCAAATAAGTGAAATAGAACGCAAGGTTTAAAAGATTAACAATCAATATGTTTATCTCTTTTTTCAAAATTGGAAACTAGATTTTCTCGGTTTTTTGAAGTCTTTTTTTCCTATTCCCTTTCAAGTCCTCCTTCTCTAAAATATTTCTTTTCTTTTTTATTTTTTCGTTTCATAAAATGTACTGTATTTACAGTGAACATAGACTAAAATGTTTTCAATTTGATGTAAAAACATATACAACTCTGTATGTGCTTCTGATGAAAATCAGGATGTAAACCAAGCCGGATACGTGTATTTAGGTAAAAAAAAAAATATGTTGTAAGCACGCTGAGTCTCAGGAGAAGGGCGGAATAGAAATCAAAATAAATCAAATAAATAAATTGAAATAAAATAAAATAAATGAATAAACCAAAATAAATAAATAAAGGTTGTATAGTGGGGCAAAGTTCACTTTACAAACATCTCACTTAGCAACAAACATTTGGAGGTTCAATTGTGGTCATAAGTCAAGGACTAGCTGTATTATCCTGGTACATGTATATTTGCATTAATTCATTCATTAATTCCATCCATGCATCCATGCATCCATCCCTCCATCCCTCCCTCCCTCCATCCATCCATCCATCCATCCATCCATCCTACTGCTGCCTAGAGGAATCTTGGGGAATCTTCTGCTTTAGATGGGTATCTAGCACCTAGTTACTACATTTCCCTTTCTATGCGCAGTACAATAATAATAATTAATAATAATAATTTATTAGACTTGTATGCCGCCCCTCTCCGAAGACTTGGGGCGGCTCACAACATAACAGTTATACAGTACATTACAAATCTAATATTTAATTTAAAAAGTCAATTTAAAAAAGTCAATTTTAATTTTAAAAAAGTCAATTTTAATTTAAAAAGTCAATTTAAAAAACATTAATATAAAATAATCCATATCATAAAATCACAACTATGCATTCGTACACACTCAACCCAGTTAATCATGCTATAGAGGTCAGAGAGACAACGAAGGGGAAGGTAATCATCCCCACGCCTGGCGACAGAGGTGAGTCTTCAGCATCTTATGGATGGTGAGGAGGGTGGGGGCTGTTCGGATCTCTGGAGGGAGTTGATTCCAGAGAGCCGGGGCCGCCACAGAGAAGGCTCTTCCCTTGGGCCCAGCATTGTTTAGTCGACGGGACCCGGAGAAGGCCAACTCTGTGGGACCTAATCGGCCACTGGGGTTCGTGCGGCAGAAGGCAATCTTGTAGGTATTCTGGTCCGATGCCATGTAGGGCTTTATAGGTCAGAACATACAGCAAAACATAAGCAAAAAAATATTGGCTTGCAATTATAAGAAATGAAGTGTACAGTACTTGAAATATTTTGACCTTGTAAAACATTCTAAATTTCAGAGCTGGGAGGAAGGTCTGGGTAGGCAACCTTTTCTCAAGGAAACCCCTCTGAGGTTTATGCTAGCATCTTTAGATATCCTGCCTTATATTCTTCCTGCCTTTTAAAAACTCTAGCGTATTTTTTAAATTATTATTTCTGCTGTGGCTATTTTTAGGCTATTAATGGTTCCCAGGAATTGTTGTCTTTATTATCTGCTCCTTTACTGTGTCTTCTAAACCAGTGTTTCCCAACCTTGGCCACTTGAAGATATTTGGACTTCAACTCCCAGAATTCCCCAGCCAGCGAATGCTGGCTGGGGACTTCTGGGAGTTGAAGTCCAGATATCTTCAAGTGGCCAAGGTTGGGAAACACTGTTCTAAACCATTTCACCAATGTTTAGTTGAAAGGCAATAAAAAAACCCTCACAGGATTAGCCTGAAGATAAAAAGTGTGTATATGTTGTGGGGGAAGCCATCTATACTTCTCTGAGAGCCTTTGATAATAGAATAAATCAACAGACGCCATCCTATGATTCTTCAAATGCTGTGATGTATCTATAACTATTATGATCAAAATTGTGCAAGCTTTAGTATTCGTTGCAATACTCTATGTAAGCGAAAGTTGGACTTTGAAGAAGCAGGCTAGGAAGAGGTATTGACGTTTTTTGAACTCCGGTGTTGTGGAAGACTCCTGAGAATTTGGTGGGCAGCCAATAAAATAAACAAATGGATGATTGAAGAAATCAGCCCAGGATTTATGGGTAGTGGTTTCTGACAGTCTCAAAATGGGTGCACAGTGCGGTCAGGCGTTAGGGAAAGCAAGTAGAATGCTTGGCTGCATAGCTAGAAGTATAACAAGCAGGAAGAGGGAGATTGTGATCCTGCTGTATAGAGCGCTGGTGAGACCCCATTTGGAATACTGTGTTCAGTTCTGGAGACCTCACCTACAAAAAGATATGGATAAAATTGAGCGGGTCCAAAGACAGGCTACAAAAATGGCAGAAGGTCTTAAGCATAAAACTGATCAGGAAAGACTTCATTAACTCAATCTGTGTAGTCTGGAGGACAAAAGGAAAAGGGGGGACATGGTCGAAAAATTTAAATATCTTAAAGGGTTAAATAAGGTTCAGGAGGGAAGTGTTTTTAATAAGAAAGTGAACACAAGAACAAGGGGGCACAATCTGAGGTTAGTTGGGGGAAAGATCAGAAGCAACATGAGAAAATATTATTTTACTGAAAGAGTAGTAGATGCTTGGAACAAACCTCCAGCAGACGTGGTTGGTAAATCCACAGTAACTGAATTTAAACCTGCCTGGGATAAACATATATCCACCCTAAGATAAAATATCGGAAATAGTAAAGGGCAGACTAGATGGACCATGAGGTCTTTTTCTGCTATGTTTCTATGTTTCTTCTATCTTTCTATATTCTAGCTTTGCTCGTGATCAACTCCTGCAAAACTGAGATGACCGAAAGTAGAATCAACTACTAGTCTACTCACTTTCTTTCTCCTCCACCATGACAGTGTGACACAGGGCAAGCAAACGCATGTATTCCCTCACCACCGGGTCCTGGTCGCGCCGGATGGTCTCCAAAAGCAACGGATCATGAAATTCCAGCTTCTTGTCTATATATTTATTCCAGCTCAAATCCTTGGAGAAAAGAAAAAAAAAAAAGCTCAAGAGATGGGCTTCAAAATCACCAGGATAATTTTACCCATTTATATTAGTTGGCTCTAAGTTTGTGTACACCCACATCTTGGGAAGGAGGAAAAAAATCATAGAGTGCTGGGGTGGGGCACTTTCTTTGGCTAAGGTCCTCCAGAGGGCCCCAGTACATCATTGGCTCAAATATTTTGCTCAATTTGGAAGTCATTCACTTCTTATGACCTTTCATAGAAGGCCTCCTATTTATAGCAATAGCAGTTAGACTAAGGCAGTGTTTCCCAACCTTGGCCACTTGAAGATATCTGGACTTCAACTCCCAGAATTCCCCAGCCAGCACTCGCTGGCTGGGGAATTCTGGGAGTTGAAGTCCAAATATCTTCAAGTGGCCAAGGTTGGGAAACACTGGACTAAGGGGACCAGGCATCCTGCTTTTGGTGGGACAGACCCAAATTTTAATAATTTGTCTCGTGTGGTTTTTAAAAAGTCCCGATTTTCCTTTCTCCGGACTGCCCAGAGCGAATAAAGTGTTTCCTTTCTCTGGGCGCTGGGAGCTCTTGTTGTGCATTCACCCTAAAGTGTCTTCAAACTGATACACCCAACTGCCTTGTGATGTTTAAAAGAATGGAGTTGTATTTGGGAACATTCTATTTTACTTCCCCAAAGTGTTGGAAATGTAAAAATGAAATAGGTTCCTATTATCATCAATGGTGGACCTGTAATAAAGTCAAGATATATTGGAAAATGATAGAAAAAATGTTAAAAGAGATTACACTACAAGAGATAGGAAACCCCCCAGAATTTTACCTTTTAGGCATAACCAAGCAGAAATATAAAAAAGATATTTTTTATTATTTGTACATATTTTAACAGCGGCCAGGATAGTTTTTGCACAAAATTGGAAGGGGGAAAATGTCCCCCAAAAAGAAGATGTAGTAAAAAAAAATTGGACTGTGCAGAGATGGATATGATGACAAGAAGGCTGAACGACCAAGAAGAATCTGAATTTTATACTATTTGGAATAAAGTTTATAAGTGGAGAGATAAAAATAAAAATAAAATGTTATGAGAAATGTATGAATATATTAAAATTACTTTAGAATTTTTCTCTTTTATTAACTTAGTTTTATGTTTATTAGAATGTGTAAACAAAATTCTTCTTTTCATCTAGATTAACATGTTGACTTAATGATTTAAGAATATATTCTTTTTTCTGTATTAAAAGTTAGCTTCTAAAAAGAGAGGGGTAATTGTAACCCCTACTATGTGTTTAAATGTTTGTATGTCTGTATGTTTTTTTCTGAAAAAAATTAATAAAGTTTTATTAAAATAAATAAATAAATAAAAGAATGGAGTTGAATGAGTTTCTGATTGAGAAAATTATTTTGCTTCTATAAACGCAGTGGTAAAATTCTGCCACCAGCTGGCGGAAAGTTCATTTGATTGCCATTGCGCAATATCCCTTTGTAGGGCCACAGGAACAGGCAGACCTCCAGCGGGAACATGTGACATACCATTGATTTGCATTCAGTCTTGCTTGAACCTATGAAATATGTGAAAATGGGAGAAAGAGAATATTAAGGAAACAAGGCTTGGAAGTTAAGAACGTAGGCATCCTAAAAAAATCTAGCATGCCCCCAGTTCAAGAAACCCTGATTTCTAAGGAAGATTGCAAGTTGTACTCTGGCAGTTGAAATCTGATATTTCTACTAAATTCTTTTGTAAACAAAATATTCTTCATAGTAGAAAATCTGGAAAGAGGTTTTTTGCCTGGGAACAAGGCAAACCTGTTAGTTTTTCATCTCCTTTTTGTGCCGGGCAATAATGGTTCTTTTAAGCCTTTGCTTTATTTTGGTTTTCACATTGTTTCACTTGATGAATATTTTTTTTATTTTGCAAATTGAACTGAATTTAAATATTCTGATTTATTTATCCATCTATTGTATGTTTGTTTGTTTATTTGTTTGTTTACTCAATCAATCAATCAATTAATAGATAGCTGTATTCATAGGCAAAAATTCCATGCAGCTAGATATATACAAAGATCGGGTTAGCCCTCAGCTGCTATAAGAATTGCCCAACAAACCCCTTCATTGCATCAGCCAAACATCAACCAAATGTAGCTCAGACAAACTGCTAGGATTTGTACATGGCCTCATGGGAGTCTGACAACAGCCAATGGAATACATGTTCTTGCACAGGAACAGGAAGTTCAAGTGCAAAGCCCAAGAGAAGTTACAAATACCATCCGCCACACACTCTCCATTCCATGTGGTCAGCTGCACCAGAACTAGAACAGACATAGGGGAAGGTTTGGTAGGGAAGGTTTGCTTATTTGCTGATGACTCTAAAGTGTGCAATAGGATTGATATTCCTGGAGGCGTCTGTAATATGGCAAATGATTTAGCTTTACTAGATAAATGGTCAAAGCAATGGAAACTGCAGTTTAATGTTTCCAAATGTAAAATAATGCACTTGGGCAAAAGGAATCCTCAATCTGAGTATTGTATTGGCAGTTCTGTGTAAGCAAAAACTTCACATGCATGTTGAAGGTGAGCTAGGGCAACAACTTGTGTACCAGTAGATATGGCTCTGCGTGCCACCTGTGGCACGCGTGCCATAGGTTCGCCATCACTGGCGTAGGGTCTCCTGCTTGGGCGGGTGGGAGATGTTGGACTAGATGACCAAGAAGGTCCCTTCCAACTCTTGTTATTTTGTATTCTGTTATCCTAACTAATTCAAGTGTTTGCAAATTTCAGCACTTTGAAATGGCCAGTACATTTGCCTGCGTTCTGAATCCATTCATTTCCAGGTCAACCTTACCGTAGATGATTCCGTTGATACAGCATTTCTTGAAAGTCATGACGTTCTGAGTCAGCGTGCCTGTTTTGTCTGAGAAAATATATTCAATCTGCCCCAACTGGTCGTTCAGACTTGTGCTCCGAGCTTTGGCAGGGGTGTCCTTCTCCGCATAATACATCTCCATGTCCCAGTTGATGAAACAGCTGTTGACCAGGTAGATAAATTCAAATCTAGGGGAGAAGGATGACAATAACCAGGGAGGCAGGTGAGATGCCACATTGTTTTTTTGCCTGGTCAAGAAAATCTAGCCAGAATATTTGGGTGAAAAGAGTCCTGTTTCAATCCTTCAAATCTCCAGGAAGGACATGGGAAGATTCTGCTTTCAAACTGTGATGCTACTCATCATTTATTTATTTATTTTATTTTATTACACAGGTCTACAAAAAATATTTTTTTAAAGGGGACAAGAGGAAACAGAATACAGTGGTACCTCTACTTAAGATCGCCTCTTGTTAAGAACTTTTCTAGATAAGAATTGGGTGTTCAAGATTTTTTTGCCTCTACTTAAGAACCATTTTGTACTTAAGAACCCGAGCCCGGAAAAATTTCCCAGGAAAATTGAGAGCGGCACTAAGGCCTGGCCAATTTCCACCATTCCCCCTTTAATCCTGGCCATCTCGGGCTTTCCTGGGCTGCCAGAGGAGCCTTTCGATGGCGCTTAAGGAGGCTTTGGCAGTCCAGAGAGAACAGAGCATTTTCCTTTCTCTGGGTGCTGCCTCAGAGTCCCTCTTTTTCTTTTTAAGCCTTAAAGTTTTGGATTTTTTTTATTCCCCCCACCTCACTTTCTTCCTTCAGCAGTGACTGTCATCCTCCTCTTCTTCCTCTTCCTACCCAAATTCCAAGCTTTTATTTCTTTCCTAATGGGTTTGCACACATTATTTGCTTTTACATTGATTCCTATGGGAAAGATTGCTTCTACTTAAGAACATTTCTACTTAAGAACCTGGTCACGGAACAAATTAAGTTCTTTAGAGCAGTGTTTTTCAACCAGTGTGCCGTGGCACACTAGTGTGCCGCGAGACATGGTCAGGTGTGCCGCGAAGCTCAGAGAGAGAAAGAAAACAAGAGAAAGAAAAAAAGAGAAGGAGAGAAAGAAAGAGCAAGAGAGAAAGAGAACAAGAGAGAAAGCAAGCAAGAGAGAGAAAGAGAACAAGAGAGAAAGAAAGCAAGAGAGAGAAAGAGCAAGAGAGAAAGCAAGCAAGAGAGAGAAAGAGAACAAGAGAGAAAGAAAGCAAGAGAGAGAAAGAGCAAGAGAGAAAGCAAGCAAGAGAGAGAAAGAGAACAAGAGAGAAAGAAAGCAAGAGAGAGAGAGCAAGAAAGAAAGAAAGAAAGAGAGAAAGAGAACAAGAGAGAAAGAAAGAGAGAGAGCAAGAAAGAAAGAGAGAGAGAGAGAGGGAGGGAAGGTGGGAGAGAGAAAGACAGAGGGAGGTAGGGAGGGAGAGAGAAAGAGCAAAAAAGAGGAAAGAAGGAAGAGAGAAAAAAGAGGAAGGGAGAGAGAGAGGGAGAGAGAAATAGAGTGAAAGGGAGGAAGAGAGAGATTTTTTTGGTCCAAACTTTTTTTAGCCCCCTCCCCAATGTGCCCCATGGTTTTGTAAATGTAAAAAATGTGCCGCGGCTCAAAAAAGGTTGAAAATCATTGCTTTAGAGGTACCACTGTATTATAAAGTCTGGGAAAAGATCTATGATTGGTTGAATAGAAGATTAAGGAATAATTGAACAATTAAATATATTACAAATAAATAAATAGTAATTAGTTAATAGCTATAAATCTGTAAATAGTATGAAGTATAAGCAAATGTTTCTTTGCACGATAAGATTTGTAAAGGTTTTTCTCCGGAAACCTCTGACAAGAGCGGAGCAGTAGGAACTCCTATATTTGTTGTATGATTGTTGGTGTTTTGTTTTGTTTTAATAAAATTAAATAAAAAAGCAGATTTTTTTTAAAGGAATGAATGGATTAATGACTGAATGACTGAATGAATAAATAAATGTCACACCAACACTCCACAGTCTGCATTGGTTGCCGATCAGTTTCCAGTCACAATTCAAAATGTTGGTTATGACCTATAAAGCCCTTCATGGCACCGGGCCAGATTATCTCAGGGACCACCTTCTGCCGCACGAATCCCAGCGACCAGTTAGGTCCCACAGAGTTGGCCTTCTCTGGGTCCCGTCAACTAAACAATGTCGGTTGGCGGGGCCCAGGGGAAGAGCCTTCTCTGTGGCAGCCCCGGCCCTCTGGAACCAACTCCCCCCAGAGATTAGAATAGCCCCCACCCTCCTTGCCTTTCGTAAGCTCCTGAAAACCCACCTCTGCCGTCAGGCATGGGGGAACTAAGATAATCTTTCCCCCTAGGCTTCTACAATTTATGCATGCTATGTTTGTATGTATGATTGGTTTTATAACAAGGGTTTTTAGTTGTTTTAGTATTGGATTTTTACATTCTGTTTTTGTCACTGTTGTTAGCCGTCCCGAGTCCACGGAGAGGGGCGGCATACAAATCCAATCAATCAATCAATCAATCAATCAATCAATCAATCAATCAATCAATAAATAAATAAATAAATAAATAATCTTCCAAGCGCGCACATGAGTGGCTGTTATTTCAGTTTTTGGCACTCCCACGTGTGTTAACACCAGCTGTGTGGCACGCTGGAACCCGGAAGAGCAACAGGCGATAACTCTGCATGTCCAGGAGAGATGGCTGTACGTGCTACTTCCTGCACACATGCCATAGATCCGCCATCACGGCTGTAGGGTTTGTCCATATACGGCTTATCATCCCTCTCCAAGTTCACATTTTATACTTATTCATCTGTTTCCAATTCTGGGAGTCGAACAGGCAGGATTTCCTACTTACTGCCACTACCGGTGCTATGCGTGCGTTGATCTGGGTGACCGGCGCATGCGCGGAAGGAAAAAAATTGCCAAAATCTTACACGCCCACATCCCCTCGTGAGATTTTGCTTCCTGCGCATGCACAGAAGCAAAATTTTGCCGGGACGCACCCGCCTGCTGGTCACCCGAAACTGCGCATGCATCGCTGTTTTTACTACCAGGGCGCAGAGTGACCCGTACCAGTAAGGAATCCAATTCTGGAGTTTGTCAGAGCTGCACTTTCGGAAGCTAGCCAGCCCAACCAGCCAGCCACAGACCAATAGATATGGAGTTGAAGTTTTCAATGAAACTTAGCAGCAGCAGGAATTATTGCAAAAATATGGCATTGTTATTGTTATTGTTGTTGTTGTTGTTGTTGTTATTGTTATTGTTATTGTTATTGTTGTTGTTGTTATTGTTATTGTTATTGTTATTGTTATTGTTATGTCAGTACAACACAGCAAACGAGATCACTATGCTGGATTTCGTATTTCATCACCAGTCGGCCGCTTCCCAAGCACCTAGGACTGTTTGATGTAGCGGCGAATTATGTTTGCCGATCCCAGTAAAGCGGCCTTTTGCAATTGACAGATGGAGATTTTGTCAATTCCGATGGCTTTCAAATGTCCGCTGAGATCCTTTGGCACTGCACCCAGCGTGCCAAGTACCACTGGGACCACGTTCACGGGCTTATGCCAGAGTCGTTGCAGCTCGATTTTTAGATCTTCATATTTCACTAATTTCTCTAGCTGCTTCCCCTCAATTCTGCTGTCTCCTGGGATTGCAATGTCGATGATCCATACTTTCTTTTTCTCCATGATCACAATGTCTGGTGTGTTATGCTTCAGAATTCGGTCAGTCTGAAGTCGGAAGTGCCACAGTAGTTTTGCTTGCTCATTTTCGACCACTTTTTCGGGCTTTTGATCCCACCAGTTCTTTGCCACTGGTAGATGGTAGTTGTTGTATTATTATTATTATTATTATTATTATTATTATTATTATTATTACTATTACTATTATTAATTAGATTTCTTTGCCGCTCTTCTCTGAAGACTAGGGACGGCTCACAGAATGCAAAAAACCCCAGCACGACAACAAATCTAATTAATTAAAATTACTACTAAAAATCCCATATATATTAAAATCAGTACAACTATATCACTAAAACTATCTCAATTATAGTAGCTCACAGGAACCAACAGAATAATACAGCAATACAGCAACAGGAACATCAGAGAGCATCAGAGCAGAGAGCAATACGAAAGCTCTTACATATTTATATATTTATCACCCAATCAGGTTGCTGCATGCTTAATTAACTCAGAATGACTCAGCATTCTCTTTGTAGTTCTTCCTTCTGCATTGAGATTTTACCTCAGGATACTGCTAAAAGGGCCGTGGTTCTCCACCCCGGCTCTATGATCAGAAAAGAAAGAGTCGACACCTACGTGATGAGCATGGACATAGGGATGACCAAGCTGAGGAGGATGAGGAATCCCCAGAACGCAAAGAAGGCGTAGCTGGCTGCACTGGTGTGGCGGTAGAAATTAAAAAGGTAGCTGTGTTCCTGGAAGAACTTGGTGGCCCATATTCCTGAGCCAACGGCAAGGCCGAAGGAGATCAGGAGGAGAGAGACTGTGATCTGTCGGAAACATGGAACGATAAGAACGGCATTGGATTAGTGTGAAGGAAAAACCTCAGGACCGACCTTCAGCAGCTCCAAATATAGTTAGTCCTCAACTTATGACCACAATTGAGCCCAACATTTATATTGTTTAAGTGAGAAATTTGTGAAGGGAGGTTTGCATCATTTATGCGACTTTCCTTGCCATGTTTCTTATGTGAATCACTGCAGTTGTTAAAGTAGTAACACAGTTGTTAAGGCAGTGGTTCTCAACCTGGGGGTCAGGACCCCTTTGGGGGTCGAATGACCATTTCACAGGTGTCGCCTAAGATAATGGGAAAAGACAAATGGCGTTAGGAACTAAAACTTCTATTCTGGCGCCTTGGAACATATTTTTACAATCAGGTGTTTACAGTGGGTGTGTCCCTCTGATCTTCCTACCAATCAGCTTAAAGCTCTGTTGGGAGAATTGGTGCTAGACTTATGGTTGGGGGTCACCACAAAATGAGGAACTGTATTAGGTGGTCTCGGCATTAGAAAAGTTGAGAACCACTGTAAGGGAATCTGCTTTCCCTGCTGATTTTGCTTCTCAGAAGGTCACATGACCCAGGGACAGTGCAAACATCACCAAATATTGCCAAGCATCCGAATGTAAATCATGTGACCATGGGGATGTGGCAATGGCCAATAAGCAGAGGTCTTCAAACTTGGCAACTTTAAGACTTGTGGACTTCAGCTCCCAGAATTCTCCAGCCAGCTATTCTGGCTGGAGAATTCTGGGAGTTGAAGTCCACAAGTCTTTAAGTTGCCAAGTTTGGGGACCTCTGGTCAATAAGTGTGAAAAATGATCATGCCAGTATATAACTTGGAATATTCTTTCACTGATATATTTTATTCCTATATTTTCTCTTCTATTCTTTCTCTGATATATTTTACTACGAGTATATCCTCTATAACCTTCATTGTGTATTGGAATAAACAAACAAACAAACAAACAAATAAATAAATAAATAAATAAATAAATCTTGCAATTTTTGACCCTTTTTCATTTCATTTTAAGGTATTTCAATTAGTGTACATTCAAAATGACATTAAAGTTATTCTATTCTAGTTCTAGTCCCAGTCCCAGTTCTACTTCCTCTTCCTGTTCTCATCCTACTCAAGGTAGAACCGCCTCCCTTTCTTATCCCTCTTGTTCCTCGTTGGCCATTAGAAATCTTGAATAGCAGGGAGCTTTTACCAAGAGCACGAGACGATCCATCAGATGGCAGAGCTTTGTTTTTTTTAACTTGATCTTTCCACAGTTTTTCATGATTTTGGTATCGAAACCTGGAAACGAGACATTTGAGATGGTTGGATTTAAAACAAAAGATAAACACAGCTGCCACAGTGGGAGAAACCAGTGACCAAATGCCCGTAGGTGTGAACTGGATTGGCTACTATTCTCAATGCCACCTGAGTTTAAGGTGATGGTTGAAGGCAGATGGACATATGCGCAAACAGGCTGCCGCCAATTTCCATAATGACATAATGTTTGGGAGCTGGCACATTATTTGATTTTGATTGATGGGTTGTTAGGTTCCTTTATTTATCTGGCTTTTTAAAAAATTTAAAAACTCTTAAACAGTTTCAAAGCATATCTCCAGGACCGCCTTCTGCCGCACAAATCCCAGCGACCGGTTAGGTCCCACAGAGTTGGCCTTCTCCGGGTCCCGTCGACGAAGCAATGTCGTCTGGCGGGACCCAGGGGAAGAGCCTTCTCTGTGGTGGCTCCGACCCTCTGGAACCAGCTCCCTCCAGAGATTAGGATTGCCCCCATCCTCCTTGCCTTTTGGAAACTCCTTAAGACCCACCTCTGCCGTCAGGCATGGGGGAATTGAAACATCTCCCCCTTGCCCATGTAGTTTCTGTGTATGATTCGACTGTGTGCTTGTTTTTTATATATTGGGGTTTCTTTTGCATTTTTTAACTCAAAACTGTAATTTAGATTGCTAAATATTAGATTTGTTACTATGTATTGTTTATCATTGTTGTGAGCCGCCCCGAGTCTGCGGAGAGGGGCGGCATATAAATCCAATAAATCTAATCTAATCTAATCTCATCACCGGTATGGGTGCAGCTGTTTCAAAGTGAAGCAAGAGAGAACCTAGTTGAGATTATCCACAGCCCAGGTGGCATGAATTAATATGGTTAGTTGCTGACCAAATATGCAACAGAAATTTATTTTGTTTATTTGTTTGTTATTGTTTTGTCAAATACATATTGGTTGTATACAAAGATATAATACAGTGGTACCTCTACTTCAGAACTTAATTCGTTCCATGACCAGGTTCTTAAGTAGAAAGGTTTGTAAGCAGAAGCAATTTTTCCCATAGGAATCAATGTAAAAGCAAATAATGCATGCAAACCCATTAGGAAAGAAATAAAAGCTCGGAATTTGGGTGGGAGGAGGAGGAGGAAGAAGAGGAGGAGGACAGTTGCTGCCCAGAGCGAAGGGAGCATTTCTTTTCTCTGGGCGCTGGCAGAAGTTTATTCCCTCTCCAAGCGCCCAGAGAAAGGAAAATGCTTCGTTCGCTCTGGACTGCCAAAGCCTCCTTAAGCGCCTCCGAAAGGCTCCTCTGGCAGCCCAGAAAAGCCCGAGATGGCTGGGATTAAAGGGGGAATGGCAGGAAACTGGCTGGACCTTCGTGCCACTCTCAAATTTCCTGGGAAATTCTTCCGGGCTCGGGTTCTTAAGTAGAAAATGGTTCTTAAGAAGAGGCAAAAAAAATCTTGAACACCCGGTTCTTATCTAGAAAAGTTCTTAAGTAGAGGCTTTCTTAAGTAGAGGTCTCACTGTATGGTACCTGTATACATGATACAAGTAAAAGATAAATATTAGGACAGGGGACGGAAGGCACGCTGATGCACTTATGCACGCCCCTTACTGACCTCTTAGGAATTTGGAGAGGTCAAAAGTGGATAATCTAAGGGAAAAGCTTTGGGGGCTAGGTGATGATACTACAGAATCTGGTAGTGAGTTCCATGCATCAATTACTCGGTTACTAAAGTCATCTTTCTTGCGGGTGGGTGGGTGGATGGATGGATGGATAGGTGGATGGATGGATGGATGGATGGATGGACTGACGGATGGACTGACGGATGGAGAGATAGGATAGATAGGTAGGTAGTATGTAGGTAGGTAGAGATAGATAGATAGATAGATAGATAGATAGACAGACAGACAGACAGACAGACAGACAGACAGACAGACAGACAGACAGACAGACAGACAGACAGATAGAGATGGATGGACTGACGGACAGACAGTTGTTCGTTTGTTTTTTGCTGGAGAGAGATGGCAATGACACATTGCCCCAAGGGCACTAAATTGCAAAAGTTCCACTGTTAGAGCAGCATATGCAGCAGGGTTGGGCTAGATGACTTCAGGAGGTCCCTCCCAACCCCGATTCCACAAAAAGCCAGCCTGATCTTGCTCACTTACCTGCATAAATAACAAGGCCATAACAGACCTCTGTGTTACGTACTCTGCAGCCACGCAACAGGATTTTCTCACAATCAAGAGGGTATTTCTCTCCGTGCCATTCCAAGGTACCGATAAAATTGTGTAACCGGCTGTTCGGCTCTTCACAAACCACCTCACCTGGATGGTTGGAAAGAGGAGATGAGAATTTGGCTCGTCTGCTTCTCCTCTGTAAAAGAACCCTCTTTTTCCTGCAACCCCATCACCTATTTTAGCATTTGTGTTAATATGGTACCTTTATTCCAACCAGGATGGATATGTGTATTTTTTAAAAATAAATCAAGCACATTTTCCTCCATGAAATGTATCTCTAAAGTCAATTACAAAATCAAAACGTAAATAGCAAAGGGAAGAGAATTCAATTACAGCATTCTTTAAATCTCGTAGAACCCCAGTAGAACCAGGCTCATCATAAACGAAAGCACACATCCCAGGGAACCAGGGGTGAAATCCAGCAGGGCCCGACAGGTTCTGGAGAACCAGTAGCAGAAATGTTGAGCAGTTTGGAGAACTGGCAAACACCACCTCTGGCTGGTCCCAAAGTGGGGAGGGAAGGGAGATTTTGCAAATCGTTCCCCTGGAGCGGGGAGGGAAGGGAGATTTTGCGGGATCCTTCCCCTGGAGCGGGGAGGGAAGGGAGATTTTGCCGGATCGTTCCCCTGGAGCAGGGAGGGAAGGGAGATTTTGCAGTATCCTTCCCCTGGACTGGAGAGAGGGAAGGGAGATTTTGCGGTATCCTTTCCCTGGAGCGGGGAGGGAAGAGAGTTTTTGCAGTATCCTTCCCCTGGAGCGGGGTGGTAAGGGAGATTTTGCAGTATCCTTCCCCTGGAGCGGGGATGGAAGGGAGATTTTGTAGTATCCTTCCCCTGGAGCGGGGAGGGAAGGGAGAATTTGCAGTATCCTTCCCCTGGAGCAGGGAAGGAAGGGAGATTTTGTAGTATCCTTCCCCTGGAGCGGGGAGGGAAGGGAGATTTTGCAGTATCCTTCCCCTGGAGCGGGGAGGGAAGGGAGAATTTGCAGTATCCTTCCCCTGGAGTGGGGAGCAAAGGGAGATTTTGCAGTATCCTTCCCCTGGAGCAGGGAGGGAAGGGAGAATTTGCAGTATCCTTCCCCTGGAGCAGGGAAGGAAGGGAGATTTTGCAGTATCCTTCCCCTGAAATGGGGGGGGAAGGGAGATTTTGCAGTATCCTTCCCCTGGAGCGGGGAGGAAAAGGAGATTTTGCAGTATCCTTCCCCTGGAGCGGGGAGCAAAGGGAGATTTTGCAGTATCCTTCCCCTGGAGCGGGGAGGGAAGGGAGATTTTGCAGTATCCTTCCCCTGGAGTGGGGAGCAAAGGGAGATTTTGCAGTATCCTTCCCCTGGAGCAGGGAGGGAAGGTAGATTTTGCAGTATCCTTCCCCTGGAGCGGGGAGGGAAGGGAGATTTTGCAGTATCCTTCCCCTGGAGTGGGGAGGGAAGGGAGAATTTGCAGTATCCTTCCCCTGGAGTGGGGAGCAAAGGGAGATTTTGCAGTATCCTTCCCCTGGAGCAGGGAGGGAAGGTGAGAATTTGCAGGACCCTTCCCCTGGAGCAGGGAGGGAAGGTAGATTTTGCAGTATCCTTCCCCTGGAGCGGGGAGGGAAGGGAGATTTTGCAGTATCCTTCCCCTGGACTGGAGAGAGGGAAGGGAGATTTTGCGGTATCCTTTCCCTGGAGCGGGGAGGGAAGAGAGTTTTTGCAGTATCCTTCCCCTGGAGCGGGGTGGTAAGGGAGATTTTGCAGTATCCTTCCCCTGGAGCGGGGATGGAAGGGAGATTTTGCAGTATCCTTCCCCTGGACTGGAGAGAGGGAAGGGAGATTTTGCGGTATCCTTTCCCTGGAGCGGGGAGGGAAGAGAGTTTTTGCAGTATCCTTCCCCTGGAGCGGGGTGGTAAGGGAGATTTTGCAGTATCCTTCCCCTGGAGCGGGGATGGAAGGGAGATTTTGTAGTATCCTTCCCCTGGAGCGGGGAGGGAAGGGAGAATTTGCAGTATCCTTCCCCTGGAGTGGGGAGCAAAGGGAGATTTTGCAGTATCCTTCCCCTGGAGCAGGGAGGGAAGGGAGAATTTGCAGTATCCTTCCCCTGGAGCAGGGAAGGAAGGGAGAATTTGCAGTATCCTTCCCCTGGAGTGGGGAGCAAAGGGAGATTTTGCAGTATCCTTCCCCTGGAGCAGGGAGGGAAGGGAGAATTTGCAGTATCCTTCCCCTGGAGCAGGGAAGGAAGGGAGATTTTGCAGTATCCTTCCCCTGGAACGGGGAGGGAAGGGAGATTTTGCAGTATCCTTCCCCTGGAGCGGGGAGGAAAAGGAGATTTTGCAGTATCCTTCCCCTGGAGCGGGGAGCAAAGGGAGATTTTGCAGTATCCTTCCCCTGGAGCAGGGAGGGAAGGGAGATTTTGCAGTATCCTTCCCCTGGAGCGGGGAGGGAAGGGAGATTTTGCAGGATCCTTCCCCTGGAGTGGGGAGCAAAGGGAGATTTTGCAGTAACCTTCCCCTGGAGCAGGGAGGGAAGGGAGATTTTGCAGTATCCTTCCCCTGGAGCGGGGAGGGAAGGGAGATTTTGCAGTATCCTTCCCCTGGAGCGGGGAGGGAAGGGATAATTTGCAGTATCCTTCCCCTGGAGTGGGGAGCAAAGGGAGATTTTGCAGTATCCTTCCCCTGGAGCAGGGAGGGAAGGGAGAATTTGCAGTATCCTTCCCCTGGAGCAGGGTGGAAAGGGAGATTTTGCAGTATCCTTCCCCTGGAGCGGGGAGGAAAAGGAGATTTTGCAGTATCCTTCCCCTGGAGTGGGGAGCAAAGGGAGATTTTGCAGTATCCTTCCCCTGGAGCAGGGAGGGAAGGGAGATTTTGCAGTATCCTTCCCCTGGAGCAGAGAGGGAAGGGAGATTTTGCATTATCCTTCTCCTGGAGCGGGGAGGGAAGGGAGATTTTGCAGGATCCTTCCCCTGGACTGGGGAGGGAAGGGAGATTTTGCAGTATCCTTCCCCTGGAGTGGGGAGCAAAGGGAGATTTTGCAGTATCCTTCCCCTGGAGCAGGGAGGGAAGGGAGATTTTGCAGTATCCTTCCCCTGGAGTGGGGAGGGAAGGGAGATTTTGCAGTACCCTTCCCCTGGACTGGGGAGGGAAGGGAGATTTTGCAGTACCCTTCCCCTGGAGTGGGGAGGGAAGGGAGATTTTGCAGTATCTTTCCCCTGGAGTGGGGAAGGAAGGGAGATTTTGCAGTATCCTTCCCCTGCCACACCCACCAAGCCACACCCACCACACCCACCAAGCCATGCTCACAGAACCAGTAGTAAAAAAAGTTGGATTTCACCAGCACAGGGAACCGTTTCTGAAAATGAAAAGGAAGGATTAGGGGAAAACGCTGACCATCAAAAGCAGCCATGTTATCCGCGGAAGTCAGCTGCTCATGTGTCACCAGAAGAGCCTGTCTGTATTTCAGGTTGGTCTCTCTGAAAAAAAGCAAAGTGGAATCAGCTTAAAAACTGGAAAATGAGTGATGCTTTTTTTTGTATCATAGCACTGCATTGTATTGTTTCCATTTAAATACAATGGAGAACATTTCTACCTGTATTCCTGTGCACAAATAAACCAATGCCATTTCATCCAAATGTACTTATTCCAATTAATGGATTTTTTAATTTATTTATTGTTAGAGTTGAAAGGGACCATGAAGGCCATCGAGTTCAACCCCCTGCCCAAGCAGGAACCCTATAGCACACCAGTCAAGTAGCAGTTCAATCTTCTCTTTAAAATGTCCAGAGTGTTGGAGTTCACAATGTCCGCTGGTAGGTTGTTCCATTGGTTGATCGCTCTGACCGTCGGGAAGTTCCTCCTTATCTCCATGTTGAATCTCTCCTTGGTCAGCTTCCAGCCGTTGTTCCTCGTCCGGCCCTCCGGTGCCCTGGAGAATAAAGTGATCCCCTCCTCTCTGTGACATCCGGTGCCCTGGAGAATAAAGTGATCCCCTCCTCTCTGTGACATCCCCTCGTATACTTGTAGACTGCTATCATGTCTGCTCTGGCCCTCCTTTTCTCTAGGCTATCCATGCCCAGTTCCCTCAGTCTCTCTTCGCAAGTCATGGTTTCCAATCCCTTAATCATCTTGGTTGCTCTTTTTTGCACCTTCTCCAGAGTTTCTATGTCTCTTTTCAAGTGTGGTGACCAGAACTGAATACAGTACTCCAGGTGTGGTCGGTCCGGGGCGTAGTAGAGTGGTATTAAGACTTCCCTGGTCTTGGAGTGTATTCCCCTGTTGATGCAGCTTAGGATTGTGTTGGCTTTTTTAGCTGCTGCTGCACATTGTTGGCTCATGTTTAATTGATTGAAAGTGTCTCTCTTCTGGCATCTAACCAGAGCACGAGTCCCTACCAAAATTATTTCCTATATTGTCTTCAATTTTATTCCCTATGCCAGGGATGAAACAAGTTGAAATCATCCTTAACTAAATAATTGGTTTAACTGGTATAAAAATACTTTTTTTTTTTTTTGCCCTTATTCCAACCACTATGCAAGAGCACCTTTGATGTGGGAAAAATCTACCTCGGTGTTTTTCAACCCTAGGGAACTTTAAGAGGTATGGACTTCAATTCCCAGAATCCCCCAGTCAGTCTTTGAGAAGGTCTGTGTTCTATGTATAATGACAGGGCAATCAAACTCTAACTTTGTTACTTGTCTCTTACGATTTATATTGTTTATTTAGTATCCTAATATGATTAACTATCGCTAAATGTTGTGTCTTATGATATATGATGAATATATTTTTACGATAACTATGATTTATCACTTATTGCTTGTATGTATACTAAGAGCTTATGCACTGGAGACCTGATAGCAGTGTTCTAATACTCGGGGGGCTACTATAGAGGGGAGGGGGTCAGGCTGTTTTCCAAAGGACCAAAAGGCCAGACAAGGAATAATGGATGGAAGCTGACCAAGGAGAGATTCAACCTGGAAATAAGGAGGAACTTTCTGACAGTGAGAGTAATCAACCAGGGCAGGGATAGACAAAGTTGGCTCTTCTATGACTTGTGGACTTCAACTCCCAGAATTCCTGAGCCAATCATGCTAGCTCAGGAATTCTAGGAGTTGAATTCCACATGTCATAGAAGAGCCAACTTTGCCTACATCTGAACCAGTGGAACAGCTTGCCTGCGGAGGTTGTGAGAGCTCCAACATTTGAGACTTTCAAAGGGAGATTGGACTGCCATTTGTCTGAAACAGTGTAAGGACTATTGCTTGAGTGGGGTTTGGATTAGATTTTAATAGGAAAGTGAACACAAGAACAAGGGGACACAATCTGAAGTTAGTTGGGGGAAAGATCAAAAGCAACATGAGAAAATATTATTTTACTGAAAGAGTAGTAGATCCTTGGAACAAACTTCCAGCAGACATGGTAGATAATCCACAGTAACTTAATTTAAACATGCCTGGGATAAACATATATCCATCCTAAGATAAAATACAGAAAATAGTATAAGGGCAGACTAGATGGACCATGAGGTCTTTTTCTGCCGTCAGACTTCTATGTTTCTATGTTTCTATGACCTACAAGGTCCCTTCCAACTCTAATAATAATCTAACCAAATTCCTTGTGTGTCCATTCACACTTGACCAATAAAGAACTGCTGATTAGTGTACTGCTCTACACATTTCTATTCATTTAAAAATAACAAGCAAAAACAAAAAATCTGAAGTTAGTTGGGGGAAAGATCAAAAGCAATGTGAGAAAATATTATTTTACTGAAAGAGTAGTAGATCCTTGGAACAAACTTCCAGCAGACGTGGTTGGTAAATCCACAGTAACTGAATTTAAACATGCCTGGGATAAACATATATCCATTGTAAGATAAAATACAGGAAATAGTATAAAGGCAGACTAGATGGACCATGAGGTCTTTTTCTGCCATCAGTCTTCTATGTTTCTATGTAACATTACCCATCTATGTCCATGGTCTCCACATAGCAGAGGCTGTTTGGTTCGGAAGTGGAGAGTAAGAGGAGGTCAGCCTGGGAAAAAAAGCAGAAAGCTTTGTCGATAGACCCAAACACAGCCAGCAATTTCCAATCCACCTTCTGAAAATGTTGGCTTTTGTCACATTTACATTATCTGTCAAAGCTTAGTAAATATAAAATAAAGGTAAATGTTCCTTTCGCATTCATACATGCTAGTCGTTCCTGACTCTAGGGGGCAGTGCTCATCTCCATTTCAAAGCCAAAGAGCCAGCGCTGTCCGAAGACATGTCGTGGTCATGTGGCCAGCATGACTGAACGCCAAAGACGCACAGAACGCTGTTACCTTCCCACCAAATGTGGCCCCTATTTGCATTTTTCACGTGCTTTTGAACTGCTTGGATTTCAGGTCTAGTTATGCACAAAATAGCATCGCTGTGCAAATGAAGAGAGGTTATGTTAAAACCTGTCTTTTTTCCACGAGCAATTTCACACCAGCCTCTATAAGACAAAAGACATTCCTTTCCAACCGCTGAATCCAATCTAAAGATCGAGATTTGTACATACAATTTTTTTTCAAAACTCTGCTCTTCTGTTTTGAACCGAAATAAACCTGCCAGTTAGAAGTGGTAGGAGATTCTTTTAGAATCTCAATATTTTTAACCACTTGTGAAATAATTTCGCCAAGAACATTTTGTTTGTTTGGTCCGTAGTAAAGGAAATTTGGTGCCCGCCTCTAATCTTGATCTTCCATTTCAACCTTCCATTTCAAGAGCCGGAGTGGCGCAGCAGGTAGAGTGCTGTACTGCAGGCCACTGAAGCTGACTGTAGATCTGTAGGTCAGTGGTTCAAATGTCATCACCGGCTCCAGGTTGACTCAGCCTCCCATCCTTCCGAGGTGGGTAAAATGAGGACCCGGATTGTGGGGGCAATATGGTGGCTCTGTTAAAAAGTGCTATTGCTAACATGTTGTAAGCCACCCTGAGTCTAAGGAGAAGGGCAGCATAAAAATTGAATGAATAAATAAATAATAAATAAATGAAGCCAAATAAATTAAGGCATCACTTAAACACGTTACACCCCAATCACATTGATAAACCACCGAATATTGCTGAATATTGCAAACAATTATCCCGACGGCATAAAAATCAAATCAAATCAAATCAAATCAAATCAAATCAAATCAAATCAAATCAACAAACAAACCTTGACAACTTGCTGGAAAAGCAAAACGGTCCTGATAGCAGCTCAACCATGATTTTGTCTCTTGAGCATAGTTCCCTCTAAGCTGAGCAGTGAGCAATGGCTCACTTAAAAATCATCATCAACTCAGAGTTTTTCAAACCTGCCCAGAAGCCGAGAGGGAAAGAGTGAGAGGGAAAGAGTGCCGCCCAGTCCCAAAGGGACTGCCGCTCAGACACTATACTTTTCCGCCCACCCCCCAAAAAATTAGAGGGAACACTGCTCTTGAGAACTTAAAAATTTTTATTCAGGGGGCAGCCTTGATTAAGACAGGAAAAGACAAATTCTTACCGGTACAAAGCTATCTTTGTGGAGGCAAACGATATCACCCACTTGTATATCACACCATTTCCTTTTGCAGAAACTGGGAACATGAGAAAGATGATAGATAAGTAAAGTTTGGCTTCATTTTTAAATGTTTAGCTTTTTAAGATAATTTTTAAATTAATTATTTCTATTAATTGGATTAGAAATGTTTTATATATTGTATTTTTTATTGAAATTATTATTATTATTATTATTATTATTATTATTATTATTTATTGGATTTGTATGCCGCCCCTCTCCGCAGACTCGAGGCGGCTAACAACAATGATAAAAAACAACATGTAACAATCCTATTTAATAAAACAACTAAAACCCCTTATTATAAAAACCAAACATACACACAAACATACCATACATAACTTGTAATGGCCTAGGGGGAAGGAATATCCTAACTCCCCCATGCCTGGCGACAAAGGTGGGTCTTGAGTAATTTGCGAAAGACAAGGAGGGTGGGGGCCATTATAATCTCTGGGGGGAGTTGATTCCAGAGGGCCGGGGCCGCCACAGAGAAGGCTCTTCCCCTGGGGCCCGCCAAACAACATTGTTTGGTCGACGGGACCCGGAGAAGGCCAACTCTGTGGGACCTTATCGGCCGCTGGGATTCGTGCGGTAGAAGGCGGATCCGGATGTATTCTGGCCCAATGCCATGTAGGGCTTTAAAGGTCATTACCAACACTCTGAATTGTGACCAGTGCAGGCTGCCGATCTTATAAGCTGCCCCGAGTCCATGGAAAGGGGCGGCATATAAGTCCAATTAATAAATAATAAATAAATAAATTGTCCGGAGATTGGATTTTATTGGAAGCCCGAGAACAGAACAATATGGATCTTTGGCCAGTGTCTTGAAGGTCTCCATATTTACCCATCACTTGCTATTCCCATTCCAGGAAGCCCATTACTATGAATAACCTCCTGGAAGAATAGTTCGAAAAGTATTAGTTATCCCCTGTTCTCCGACTTTATGCTCTTCCTTAAAAGGATGGTGCTTCTCAAAGGAGGTGAAACATGTTTCTGAAAGCATCTTCCAGGTTGGCTTACCTTCCACCTGTCAAGATCTCACAAGGTCGGTTGTTGATTTCTCCATCGCTTTTGTGTCGTGCCTGCGAAGCAAAGAAAGAATGAATGAAATGTATTGGTTCACTGAGCATCTGCTCATCCAGAACTTCGTCTAATCCAGGGTTTTTGAAACTTGGCAGGTAGGTGGCCTTCAGCTCCAAGAAACCATGCCAAGTTTGTAGAAATGCTGCTTTAATCCAAGATCAAAAATTGCCAGTCCTCTGACCAGAAACTCTCATCTCACATTACAGCGGAATGTGAAATATTCCCATCAAATCATGAAAAGTTTATACCGAGGATGCATACAGGAAATGGGCTTTTGCAATGATAGGCAAGTCCCTGGTCTTTTTTTTTTTGCCTTTTATGGATGAAGATAATCCTGTTAAATGTAGTTCATTTAGCTTCGGTCAACACGAGAATCCCAGGGCATAAATAGCATAGAGTTAACTGCTATATTTTAACTATTATATTTTACATTATAGTATATTATATTTCAATATAATTGAAAGAAAAAAACCAGAAAAACAGTTGCCTCTTGAAAAAAACACCTATATTACAGTAGTCCCTCACCTATCGCTGGTGTTACGTTCCAGACCTGGCCGCGATAGGTGAAATCCGCGATGGGGAATTTATCGACTGATAGTACTTATTTAAGTATTTATATTGTAATTGTTTGGTAAGTTTTCATTGTTTTAAGTGTTTATAAACCCTTCCCACACAGTATTTATTTTAGGTACAGTCTTTAAATACAGTATTTACAATTTTAGATATATTTTTTTTGTTGAAAAACCTGCCGATCGAGTTCGGTGGGCTGTTTAAATCTGCCGATCGACTTCCTCAGAAACCCGCGATGAAGTGAAGCCGCAGTAGGTGAAGCGCAGTATAGCGAGGGACTACTGTATATTTTAATATTATATATTATTGCCGAGAGGCAAATAAGGAGCTGTGATGTTCCTTCAATACACCAGGGTAACCCTTCCCTGGTGCAGAGCTGAAGGGATTGGATACTGTAGCCAAGAGGATAATTCTCTGCCTTACAAGGCAAAGGTTGCAGGTTCGAGTCCCAGTGGATATGGCTAGCTGATGAGGCCAAAATAAGGACGAAATAGATCTATCTTAGTCTCCCTTAATTTTCAAATTCAGCAAAAAAACATGTGACACATATAGATAGAATTGTCGGCTATCAATAAAATTAACTGCCTTGGAAATGACCCTGGGTTGGGCCCAGAGGCAAATAAGGAGCTGTGATGTTCCTTCAATAAACACCAGGGTGATTCGACACAAAAATTTGTAACCCTTCCCTGGTGCAGAGCTGAAGGGATTGGATACTGTAGCCTAGAGGATAATTCTCTGCCTTACAAGGCAAAGGTTGCAGGTTCAAGTCCCAGTGGGTATGGCTAGTTGATGAGGCCGAAATAAGGCCAAAATAGATCTATCCTAGTCTCCCTTAATTTTCAAATTCAGCAGAAAAACATGTGACATATATATATATATATAAATCGCATTGAGCCAGATTACTGGCGGGACCATCTTCTGCCACATGAATCCCAGCAACCGGATAGGTCCCAAAAAGTTGGTCTTCTCCAGGTCCCGTCAACCAGACAATGTTGCTTCGTGGGGCCAAGGGGAAGAGCCTTCTCTGTGGAAGGCCCGGCCCTCTGGAATCAGCTCCCCCCGGAGATTCACACTGCCCCCACCCTCGTCACCTTCTGCAAGAGTCTTGGGACTCATTTATGTCACCAGGCTTGGGGCATTAGATCTTGGCCCCCTGGCCGACGAATGTTATGTATGATCAATGTTTGAATGAGTATGATTGATTTTTAATATACAGTGGTACCTCTACTTACAAACTTAATTCATTCTGTGACCAGGTTCTTACGTAGAAAAGTTTGTAAGAAGAAGCAATTTTTCCCATAGGAATCAATGTAAAAGCAAATAATACGTGCGATTGAGGAAACCACAGGGAGGGTGGAGGCCCTGTTTCCTCCAAGGAAATTCCTAGAGAGGCCCCATGGAGGCTTCTCCCCGCCTTTTCCAGCCCCGTTTCCTTCCAGGAGATTCCTAGAGAGGCCCCACGTAGGCTTCTTCCCACCTCTTCTGGCCCTGTTTCCTCCCAGGACATTCCTAGAGAGGCCCCATGGAGGCTTCTCCCAGCCTTTTCCAGCCCTGGGTCCTCCCAGGAGATTCCTAGAGAGGCCCCACAGAGGTTTCTCCCCACCTTTTACGGCCCTGTTTCCTCCCAAGAGATTCCTAGAGAGCCCCCACAGAGGCTTCTCCCTGCCTTTTCCGGTTACAGTTTCGGAGGTTCGGGTTTGTAAGTAGAAAATGGTTCTTGAAAAGAGGGGGGGGGAAATCTTGAACACCTGGTTCTTATCTAGAAAAGTTCATAGGTAGAGGCGTTCTTAGGTAGAGGTACCACTGTAGTTTGCTTGCAGCTTAATAATAAGTAAAATAATAAATATTAACTCTAAAATTCCACTGGGGCCCAGATCGGAGAGTTGAGGGGGCGCAAGATGTTTACTCCTTTCTGAAAACAAATACTTACAATGTCGTCAATCAAATCACGGATGCCTCTGATGGAGAGCAAGATAGCGAGGGGAAAGAGAAGTGCAAACCAAGGCAGGGTGGAGATTTGCGGGAAGGTCTGTAATAGAAGGGAAAAGGGGGGAAAATCTTATTACATAGGAGGCTTAAAGGGAGAATCTTTGCATTCATATCTTCAGCAGGAACAAGACATTCCTTCCATTTGGAGAAAGCAGAATCAAAACATATATGAGAGTTATCCAGCAAGTAAGGTTACAAGGCCCATAGTTCTCAAGGGGAATGTTCAAGGGGCGAGTACAAGTGCACTAGAGTGCCTTCCGTCCCCTGTCCTATTGCTCTCCTATATCTCCTATTTATTTATTTATTTTATTTATTATTTAGCTTTGGTATGCCGCCCCTCTCCGCAGACTCAGGGCGGCTCACAACAGAGTGAAACAATTTACAACAAATCTAAATTACAGTTTAAAAATATTTTAAAAACCCCATTTTCTAAACAAACATACAGACAGACATACCATTCATAAATTGTATATGCCCGGGGAGATGTCTCAGTTCCCCCATGCCTGACGACAAAGGTGGGTCTTAAGGAGCTTATGAAAGGCAAGGAGAGTAGGGGCAGTTCTAATCTCTGGGGGGGAGTTGGTTCCAGAGGGTCGGGGCCGCCACAGAGAAGGCTCTTTAGTTGACGGGACCCGGAGAAGGCCCACTCTGTGGGACCTAATCGGTCGCTGGGATTCGTGCGGCAGCAGGCTGTCTCGGAGATATTCTGGTCCAGTGCCATAAAGGGCTTTAAAGGTCATAACCAACACTTTGAATTGTGACCGGAAATTGATCGGCAACCAATGCAGACTGCGGAGTGATGGCGAAACATGGGCATACCTAGGTAAGCCCATGACTGCTCTCGCAGCTGCATTCTGCACGATCTGAAGTTTCCGAACACTTTTCAAAGGTAGCCCCATGTAGAGAGCATTACAGTAGTCGAACCTCGAGGTATCTCCTATACCTTTCTTCTATTCCTATATCTCTTCTTCTATTCTTTCATTGATATGTTCTATTCCTATACCTTCTTTTCTATTATTTCTTAGATATATTTTACTATGAGTATCTCCTCTATAACCTTCATCATGTATTTTACTATGCGTATATAGATATATACCCACTAAAACCCTCATTGTGTATTGGACAAAATAAGTAAATAAAAAATAAAATAATACGTTGGTATTACTCTCGTCTAGCAAGAAGCCAGCGGAAGAGAATGAGCAGTGCCAGTGGTCAGTAGATCATCGACTGGCATTGTGGTGAAGGTTAGAGATGGGCATCCTCATTCCATTTCCCTCCAAGTGTGTAATTCATGCTGTAATTCCCTCAACACTGTCAGACTTTTTACTAAATCTGCACTTCTATTCTACTAGTTTTTCTCATCATTCCTATCACCCATTTCCTCCCATGTTGAAAAAGCACAACAAAGAATGTTCTTTCTGCGCCAGCTCAGGAAGCTCAAACCGCCCAAGGAGCTGCTGATACAGTTCTTCAGAGGAACCATTGAGTCTGTCATCTGCACCTCTACAACTGTCTGGTTTGGTGCTGCAACCCAGCAGGACTGACACAGACTTCAGAGGAGAATCAGAACTGCAGAAAAAGCAATTGCTGCCAACCTGCCTTCCATTGAGGGCCTGTATACTGCACGAGTCAAAAAGAGGGCGGGGAAAATATTTACTGACCCCTCACATCCTGGACACAAATTGTTTCAACTCCTACCCTCAAAACGTCGCTACAGAGCACTGCACACCAAGACAACTAGACACAAGAACAGTTTTTTTCCAAATGCCATCACTCTACTAAACAAATAATTCCCTCAACACTGTCAGACTTTCTACTAAATCTGCACATCTATTCTACTAGTTTTTCTCATCATTCCTATCACCCATTTCCTCCCATGTTGACTGTATGACTGTAACTTGTTGCTTATATCCTAAGATTTTTATTAATATTGCTTCTTCATTGATTATTTGACCCCTATGACAATCATTAAGTGTCGTACCGCATGATTCTTGACAAATGTATATTTTATTTTATGTACGCTGAGAGCATATGCACCAAGACAAATTCCTTGTGTGTCCAATCACACTTGGCCAATAAAATTCTATTCTATTCTAATACGCTACCTGAATGCTAAGGGCATGAAAGCTGCTATGATGGATGCCCAAGATGCTTACTGAAGCACACAAAATCGACAGAGTCAGTGCCGCCCGAGAATTTCTTCACCATTTCAAGATTGAAAGGTGAGGCTTTTCTCTATCTCTATCTATACTGCTCAAAAAAAATAATAATAAAGGCAACACTTAAACAACACAATATAACTCCAAGTAAATCAAACTTCTGCGAAATCAAACTGTCCACCTAGGAAGCAACACTGATCGACAATCAATTTCATTTTGTTGTCAGCGCATCCAACTTTGTAGAGAACAAAGTATTCAATGAGAATTATTTCATTCATTCAGATCTAGGATGTTTTCTTTGAGTGTTCCCTTTATTTTTTTGAGCAGTGTATGTCTATCTCTATCTCCATTTTTTTCTCTATCTCTATCTCTTCCTCTATCTCTATCTACCTGTCTCTTTCTCTGTCTCTATCTATCTCTAACTCTATCACTCTGTCTGTCTGTCTGGACTGGGACTACAATTTCTTTAGAGCACTGACAGCTTTTGGTGCCTCAGAACAGGTTATGTACATACAGTATCTCTATTTTTTTTAAAGTAGAAAGGTCCTAATTTTGTTGCTAATTGAGAATAGGCTAAAGGTTCCTCTTACCTGCAAAAGAATCATGAACAAGAAGTATACGTTAGCCATCCGGTGAAATTGTTCAAACAAGTTGAGAGGGAGAAACGTGAAAAAGTTGTACTTGGCCGTCTTAATGGCATTGACCTGTGAACGATAAGCCAGTAAAAATCCACATGAAACTTGAGCTAACTAATTTATTATATAAACTTTCATAAATCAAAATCCACTTTGTGAAATCAAGTGTGAAGAATGGAATATAATATAATTATATTATCTAGGTAGGTATTCTTGGCAAGACCAAGAGATTGGTGACATTTTTGCCATTTTTTTTTCCAAACAGGAAAAGGGTTTAGAAATGTGAAAAGAGAAGAAGCGAGGGAGGGAGAATGGAAGGAAGGGGAAGGGAGAGGGGAAGGAAAGGGGGAAGGGGGAAGGGAGAAGGGAGAAGGGGAGAGGAGAGGGGAGGGAGGAGAGGGGAGGGAGGAGAGGGGAGGGAGGAGAGGAGACGATAAGAGAGGAGAGGAGATGATAAGAGAGGAGAGGAGACGATAAGAGAGGAGAGGAGACGATAAAAGAGGAGAGGAGACAATAAGAGAGGAGAGGAGACGATAAGAGAGGAGAGGAGATGATAAGAGAGGAGACGAGACGAGACGATAAGAGAGGAGAGGAGACGATAAAAGAGGAGAGGAGACGATAAAAGAGGAGAGGAGACGATAAAAGAGGAGAGGAGACAATAAGAGAGGAGAGGAGACGATAAAAGAGGAGAGGAGAGGAGATGATAAGAGAGGAGACGAGACGAGACGATAAAAGAGGAGAGGAGACGATAAGAGAGGAGAGGAGACGATAAAAGAGGAGAGGAGACGATAAAAGAGGAGAGGAGACGATAAAAGAGGAGAGGAGATGATAAGAGAGGAGAGGAGATGATAAGAGAGGAGAGGAGACGAGACGATAAGAGAGGAGAGGAGACGATAAAAGAGGAGAGGAGAGGAGATGATAAGAGAGGAGACGAGACGAGACGATAAAAGAGGAGAGGAGACGATAAGAGAGGAGAGGAGACGATAAGAGAGGAGAGGAGACGATAAAAGAGGAGAGGAGACAATAAGAGAGGAGAGGAGACGATAAGAGAGGAGAGGAGATGATAAGAGAGGAGAGGAGACGAGACGATAAGAGAGGAGAGGAGACGATAAAAGAGGAGAGGAGACGATAAAAGAGGAGAGGAGACGATAAAAGAGGAGAGGAGACAATAAGAGAGGAGAGGAGACGATAAAAGAGGAGAGGAGAGGAGATGATAAGAGAGGAGACGAGACGAGACGATAAAAGAGGAGAGGAGACGATAAGAGAGGAGAGGAGACGATAAAAGAGGAGAGGAGACGATAAAAGAGGAGAGGAGACGATAAAAGAGGAGAGGAGATGATAAGAGAGGAGAGGAGATGATAAGAGAGGAGAGGAGACGAGACGATAAGAGAGGAGAGGAGACGATAAAAGAGGAGAGGAGACGATAAAAGAGGAGAGGAGATGATAAGAGAGGAGAGGAGACGATAAAAGAGGAGACGATAAGAGAGGAGAGGAGAGGAGAGAGGAACTGGAAAAGAGAAGGGAAGAGACTAGTTAGCTTCTGGGAGGCTCACTAAACTTAAAACACAAACACACACAAACACAAAAGCAGAATATAAAGAGGATTTGAAACCCCTAACATTTTAATTCCTCCCTGTCTCCCACCCATGGCCTCTAATAAGACTTACTGCATATTTTCTCTTCTTCAAACACCAGAGATGCTTCTTTCGAATTTGTGCATGATAAGCCCGGTTGTTAGCTTTAACCACCCAGGTAAAATCTGGAAGAAAAGGACAGGAAACACTGGTTTTCACCCTGATGACTATCTTTTCCTCTCAAAAGCATGTCCTTGCCAATGGTCAGCACCATTTGTACTTCAAACTTAAATATCTACACAAGTTGTTCATATCCTCATCACCAAGTCCGAGTATAATCAATTGCCTTCGCAATACAATTTGTGTCAGTAGATGTTTAGTTATGCATTGAAAACTACTATTCTGAGGAGGGATCTGCAGAGGCAGGGATGGGCTCCTACAGGTATGGTCAGCTACGTGGAACCGGGAGAAAAATATTGGTCAGGTAGGCAGAACCGGTAGAAAAATATTGGTCAGCCGTCAGTTAAATAACCAAGAGGAATCAGAATTTTATGTGATTTGGAATAAGGTGTATACAGTGATCCCCCGGTTATTGCGTCCCCGACCATTGCGAACAGGGTAATTTGCGATTTTTCAACCCGGAAGTCAAAACACCATCTGCGCATGTGTGCCCTTTTTTTCTATGGGCACGCATGCGTAGATGGGGCCCGGCAGATCAGCTGCTGGGCAGCTTCCCTGGGTCTTCCCCCTCTTGCTGGCGGGAGGGCGAGCAGCGGGCATCAGCAAGGAGTTTCCCCACCGCCCACGCAAACTCCTCGCTGCCGCCCGCCCTTCGCCCGCCCACGCCGTTCATTCTCGCCGCTTTCGAGCTGAGTCCCGGAGCGAATTCGCTCCGGGACTCAGCTCGAAAGCGGCGACAGCCAGCGCGGAGAAGCCGTTCGCTGGCGCTGTCTGTCGGCGCTTTTGAGCTGAGTCCCGGAGCGAATTCGCTCCGGACTCAGCTCGAAAGCGACGACAGCCAGCGCGGAGAAGCCGTTCGCTGGCGCTGTCTGTCGGCGCTTTTGAGCTGAGTCCCGGAGCGAATTCGCTCCGGGACTCAGCTCAAAAGCGCCGACAGCCAGCGTGGAGAAGCCGTTCGCTGGCGCTGGCTGTCGGCGCTTTTGAGCTGAGTCCCGGAGCGAATTCGCTCCGGGACTCAGCTCGAAAGCGGCAACAGCCAGCGCGGAGAAGCCATTCGCTGGCGCTGGCTGTCGGCGCTTTTGAGCTGAGTCCCGGAGCGAATTCGCTCCGGGACTCAGCTCGAAAGCGGCGACAGCCAGCGCGGAGAAGCCGTTCGCTGGCGCTGGCTGTCGGCGCTTTTGAGCTGAGTCCCGGAGCGAATTCGCTCCGGGACTCAGCTCGAAAGCGCCGACAGCCAGCGCGGTGCGGCTGTTTTAAAATGTCGCCGCCGGCATGGGGGGCTTGCCAGCACCCCCCGGACCCCCAACCCGGGTTTGGGGGGCTGCTAGGAAGCCCCCCATGCCGGCGGCGACATTTTAAAACAGCCGCGCCACCCCCAATCTTCGGCTCCTCGCTAGCGCTGCGGGAGTAAAAACACCATCTGCACATGCGCAGATGGTGTTTTTACTTCCGCAGCGCTACTTCGCGAAAACCCGCTCGTTGCGGGGGGTCCTGGAACGGAACCCTCGCAACGAGCGGGGGATCACTGTATATGGATAAACGAAAAGAAAAACTAAATGCAAAATTTATGTGAAAATTGTTGATATATCGCAATGACTTACCTTTTCTTTTTATCTGGTTTATAGATGAAGGTTTTTTTAAGTATAAAGTTGAATAAAATTTCTTCTTTTCATTTAAATTAATATGTGAACTTAAGGTATTAACAATGTATTCTTTTTTCTGTAAAGAAATTTGACTTCTATGACAAGAGGGGGAATTGCAACTCCATTTCCATGTTAAATGTTTGTTTGTTTGTTAAATTTTTATGAAAATCAATAAAGTTTATTTTAAAAAATATTGGTCAGGTAGGCAGAATTGGTAGAAGAATATTGGTCAGCTCAGGTTGGCAGAACCGGGAGAAAAATTTTGAATTTTTTTTCTTTTTTTCCCTTCTGGGCTCTGGGTATGTTTCCCCTCTCACAGTAAATGAGGTTGAATGTGTATTATTTATTTGTTTGTTTGTTTGTTTGTTTGTTTGTTTGTCCGTCCGTCCGTCCGTCCGTCCGTCCATCCATCCATCCATCCATCCATCTATCTATCTATCTATTTATTTATTTATTCGATTTTTATGCCACCCTTCTCCTTAGACTCAGGGCAGCTTACAACACGTTAGCAATAGCACTTTTTAACAGAGCTAGACTATTACCCCCACAATCCTGGTCCTCATTTTACCCACCTCGGAAGGATGGAAGGCTGAGTCAACCTTGAGCCAGTGATGAGATTTGAACTGCTGACCTTCAGATCTACAGTCAGCTTCAGTGGCCTGCAGTACAGCACTCTACCTGCTGCGCCACCCCGGTTCCTAATTTTAGAAGAGCTGTACATACACATACAGTTTATATAGTAGTTAATGTGTATTTTTGTGTGCTTGTGTGTAATATGTATGTACATATATGGCATATATACATAGAATTAAATAGTATATTTTGGATGTTCAGTAATAGTAAATAGACAGGGATATTGTATCTTTTTGAGGCGAGGAGAGGCCAGGCACCCTAACCCAAACCCTTGACGTGAGTAACGTCAAGTTGGCCACCTTTAAGCCAGTCACATGACCTTTAAGCCACTCCCACCTGGTCACATAGCCGGCAAGCCACACCCACAAAATAAGCCACGCCCACAGTGTGGTAGTAAAAAAAATTGCAGTCCTTCACTGTGCAGAGGTTCCCCAGAATCTCAAAGGTGCCTTGGAGAGGGGGCAGGGGGGGGGTCTTCAAAAGGTGAAGAATCCCTTGTAACAATGAGGATCTCACTGAAAGGATGCTGAGAAAGGATGCTAACTCAGGGGTCTCCAACCTTGGCAACCTTAAGACTTGTGGATTTCAATTTCCAGAGTTCCTGGAACTCTGGGAGTTGAAGTCCACAAGTCTTAAAGCCGCCAAGGTGGGAGACCCCTGTGCTAAGTGATCATCACACAGAGTCTTCCCGAGTGGAAAAGGATATTTGTAGTTCAGGGCTGAAATGAGGTGTCCTCTCAGTGCTCTCTGAGCTTGGTTGGGGTTTTTTGTTTTTGCAAATGTTTAATTACCAAACTAGGCAACATTATCAGTATTGGTAGAGAGTTGGGTTTGCTCTCCATTATACTTTTTTTTATTATTTATTTATTTATTTTGTCCAATACACAATGAGGGTCTTAGTGGGTTTATATATATATATGTGTGTGTGTGTGTGTGTGTGTGTGTGTGTGTATGTATGTATGTATGTATGTATGTATGTACAGTGATCCCTCGATTTTCGCAGGTTCAAACTTCGCGAAACGACTATACCACAGTTTTTCAACAAATATTAATTAAAAAATACTCCGTGGTTTTTTTCCCTATACCATGGTTTTTCCCACCCGATGACGTCATACGTCATCACCAAGAGTCACTTCTCTCTCTCTTTCTCTCTCTTTCCTGTCATTCTCTGCTTCAATCATTTTCTCATTTCTCTTTTTTCCTCCCCTTTTTTCTATCATTTCTCTCTCTCTCTCTCTCTCTACCTTCCACTCTCCCCCCTCTTGCCCTCTCTCTCTCTCTTTCTCCCTCTCTCCCTCTCTCCTTTCTATCTTGCTCTGTCTATTGCTCTCTCTCTGTGAGAACGCCTGCACCGCCTCTGCTGCAGCCCCCTCACTGACAGCTGGGATGAAAGTGCTCTCAGCTAAGGGACTGCGAGAGGGGCAGGGCGGGCATTCTCAAAGCGCTCAGAGTGGCTAGAGGCCAAATGAGGAGGATGAGAAGCCGTAGCCGCCAGCGCTGCTGCAGGAGGACCCATGTCCCAAGAAATCCAGTGAGAGGGGTGGATGGGGCGGGCGGGGGTAGCAGCGAGGGGGCCGGAGGCGCTGGAGGGGCGGGGGCGGCCAACATTCAAACAATCTTTGCCGACCTCTGCACTTTTGTCGCTCTCCGCCCCCAACTTCAAGCCCGGCTCCTTGCGCGGCCTTGGAAAAGGGTGTGCGGGGGTAGTTTTTGGCTGTCCATAGCCAATAATGATGTTTTTACTTCCGCATCTCTACTTTGCGGAAATTCGACTTTCGCGGGCAGTCTGGGAACGCAACCCCCGCGAAAATCAAGGGATCACTGTATATACACATAGTAAAATACATGATGAAGGTTATAGAGGAGATACTCATAGTAAAATATATCTATGAAAGTATAGAAAAGATATAGTAGTAGAACATATCAATGAAAGAATAGAAGAAGAGATATAGGAATAGAAGAAAGGCATAGGAGATATAGGAGAGCAATAGCACAGGGGACGGAAGGCACTCTAGGGCACTTGTACTCGCCCCTTACTGACCTCTTAGGAATCTGGATAGGTCAACTGTAGATAATCTAAGGGTAAAGTGTTGAGGGTTTGGGGATGACACTATGGAGTCCGGTAATGAGTTCCACGCTTCGACAACTCGGTTACTGAAGTCATATTTTTTACAGTCAAGTTTGGAGCGGTTAATATTAAGTTTAAATCTGTTGTGTGCTCTTGTGTTGTTGTGGTTGAAGCTGAAGTAGTCGCCGACAGGCAGGACTTGGTAGAATGTGTCTTAGCAGATCTTTTTTTTTTTTTTGAGGAAGTATTTTGCTCTTTTTGCTTTCTGTTTGGCTGATTGAAAAGTATGTATAAATTGTTTACGTCTATGTGTCTGTTGATGACTTTTTCACTCAGTGGGAAGTTCAGGGATCACAAGATCTCTAATAGCAGTGTTCCAATATTTGAGGGGCTGCCACACAGGGGGGGGGCAGACTGCTTTCCAAGGCACTAGAAGGCCGGACTAGGAAACTGACCAAGGAGAGATAAGGAGAAATAAGGAGAAACTTTTTGACAGTGAAAGCGATTAGCCAGTGGAACAGCTTGCCACTGGAGGCTGTGAGAGCTCCAACAATTGAGACTTTCAAGAGGAGATTGGATGGCCATTTTTCCAAAATGGTGTAGGGACTCCTGCTTGAGCAGGGGTTGGACTAGATGACCTACAAGGTCCCTTTATTATTATTTATTATTTATTTATTACTTAGATTTGTATGCCGCCCCTCTCCGAAGACTCGGGGCGGCTCACAACATGTAAAAAACAAATCATAAGCAATCAAACAGATGTAAAATATTTAAATATTTAAAAAACCCCATTTGCTAACAGTCACACATACAGACATACCATGCATAAAGTAAACGTGCCCAGGGGGAGATGTTTTAGTTCCCCCATGCCTGACGGCAAAGGTGGGTTTTAAGGAGTTTACGGAAGGCAGGGAGAGTAGGGGCAGTTCTAATCTCCGGGGGGAGTTGGTTCCAGAGGGCCGGGGCCGCCACAGAGAAGGCTCTTCCCCTGGGGCCCGCCAACCGACATTGTTTAGTTGACGGGACCCGGAGAAGGCCCACTCTGTGGGACCTGATCGGTCGCTGGGATTCGTGCGGCAGGAGGCGGTCTCGGAGATAATCTGGTCCGATGCCATGAAGGGCTTTAAAGGTCATAACCAACACTTTGAATTGTGACCGGAAATTGATCGGCAACCAATGCAGACTGCGGAGTGATGGTGAAACATGGGCATACCTAGGTAGGCCCATGACTGCTCTCGCAGCTGCATTTTGCACGATCTGAAGTTTCCGAACACTTTTCAAAGGTAGCCCCATGTAGAGAGCATTACAGTAGTCGAACCTCGAGGTGATGAGGGCGTGAGTGACTGTGAGCAATGAGTCCCGGTCCAGATAGGGCCGCAACTGGTGCACCAGGCGAACCTGGGCAAACGCCCCCCTCGCCACAGCTGAAAGATGTTGTTCTAAAGTGAGCTGTGGATCGAGGAGGACGCCCAAGTTGCGGACCCTCTCTGAGGGGGTCAATAATTCCCCCCCCAGGGTGATGGACGGACAGATGGGATTGTCCTTGGGAGGCAAAACCCACAGCCACTCCGTCTTATCCGGGTTGAGCTTGAGTCTGTTGACACCCATCCAGGCCCCAACATCCTCCAGGCACCGGCACATCACTTCCACCGCTTCGTTGACTGGGCATGGGGTGGAGATGTAAAGCTGGGTATCATCCGCATATTGATGATACCTCACCCCATGTCCTTGGATGATCTCGCCCAGCGGTTTCATGTAGATGTTGAATAGCAGGGGGGAGAGGACCGACCCCTGAGGCACCCCACAAGGGAGAAACCTAGGAGTCGACCTCTGGCCCCCCACTAACACCGACTGCGACCGGCCAGAGAGGTAAGAGGAGAACCACTGAAGAACAGTGCCTCCCACTCCCAACCCCTCCAGCCGGCGCAGAAGGATACCATGGTCGATGGTATCGAAAGCCGCTGAGAGGTCAAGGAGCACCAGGACAGAGGATAAACCCCTGTCCCGGGCCCGCCAGAGATCATCCATCAACGCGACCAAAGCGGTTTCCGTGCTGTAACCGGCCCTGAAGCCCGACTGCTGGGGACCTAGATAATCGGCTTCTTCCAAGGACCGCTGGAGCTGGAGTGCCACCACCTTCTCAACAACCTTCCCCATAAAGGGAAGGTTGGAGACTGGACGATAGTTGTTAAGTACGGCTGGGTCCAGAGAGGGCTTCTTGAGGAGGGGGCGCACAAGCGCTTCTTTATAGAGTGATGGAAAAACTCCCCTCCCCAAGGAAGCGTTGGTAATCTCCTGGGCCCAGCTCCGTGTCACCTCCCTGCTGGCCGAAACCAACCAGGAGGGACACGGATCCAGTAAACAGGTGGCGGAACTCACAGCTCCGATGGCCTTGTCCACTTCATCAGGTGTCACCAGATCAAACTCTTCCCAGACAGGTGGACAAGTACGTGCCCCAGTCACCTCGACTGACTCGTTGTCAGTCGACTCTGTTACACAATTGGAGTCGAGATCGGCCCGGATCCGAGCGACTTTATCAGCGAAAAACGTGTTAAAATCCTCGGCACTACTCTGCAAGGGCTCCCCAACTCCCCCCTGGTTGAGAAGGGAGCGGGTCACCCTAAACAGAGCGGCCGGGCGGGATTCCGCTGATGCAATCAAGGCGGCATGGTACGCGCATCTTGCCGCCTTGAGCGCCACTTTGTAAGTCTTAATAAAAGCTCTTACAAGTGTTCGATCGGATTCAGACCTACTCTTCCTCCATCGCTTCTCTAGACGTCTCTTTTGGCGTTTCAACTCCCGGAGCTCCTCGTTGAACCATGGGGCTCTACGGGGTCTAGCGCCATGGAGAGGTCGCAAAGGCGCAATCCGGTCAAGAGCCCCCGCTGCAGCCCTGTTCCAGGCCTCCGCGAGAGACTCCGCCGAACTGTGGACGAGTGCCTCTGGAATAACCCCAAGCGCCGTCTGAAAGCCCTCTGGGTCCATCAGGCGCCTGGGGCGGAACATCTTCATTGGTTCCGCCTCCCTGCGGGGGAGGATTGGAGCCAGGAAGTCAAGCCGTAGTAGAAAATGGTCTGACCATGACAAAGGCAACACTTCTAAGCCCCTTAGTCTCAGACCATTACTCAATTGCTCGGAAAGGAATACCATGTCAGGTGCGTGCCCCCCCTCATGAGTCGGACCCTGAACTACTTGAGTCAGGTCCACGGCTGTCATGGTGGCCATGAACTCCTGTGCCAACCCAGAGGTTTCGCCGAGTGACGGCAGATTGAAGTCCCCCAAGACAATAAGTCTGGGGAACTCTACCGCCAACCCGGCTACCTCCTCGAGTAGCACAGGCAGGGCTCTTGACACGCAGCTGGGAGGCAGGTACGTGAGAAATAAGCCCACCTGAACTCCTAAGTCCAACTTCATCAAGAGAGACTCGCAACCCGCTATTTCCGGAGCAATGAGTCCACGCAGGCAAAGGCTCTCCCTGGCTACAATAGCCACTCCTCCCCCCCTCCCCTGGGGTCGCGGTTGATGCCATATCTGAAACCCGGCTGGGCAAATTTCAGAGAGAGGAACACCTCCCTCCGGGCCCAGCCAGGTTTCAGTAATACATGCCAGGTCGGCCTCCTCATCCAGGATCAAATCCCGGATGAGGAGAGCTTTATTAACCACCGACCTGGCATTCAATAGCAGCAACCTGAGCCCAGGGCCAGAGTTACACTCATCACCAGTACCCAAGATTGGGCTCACAGAGCCAGAACAGGGGACCGTTATTAAGCAACGGTCCCTCGTTCCCCTGGAACGGCTAACTCTGTGGCCCCCGCCATATCTGCCTCTCCCCAGCAACACAGGGATATTCCGACCCCCTGTCACCCCAGAGATCGGTGCCCCTCCCTCTCCTGTCTCCCGGGCGTCAGGTGGGCCAGACATATCATTCACACTACTATCGGTACATTCATTCATACCATACCCCCCCCCGCCCCCGCCCTTCCAACTCTAGTAATCTAATCTAATCTAATAGAATAGTACCTCTAGATACGAGTTGCTCCACATGCGAGTATTCCAAGATACGAGCCACGATGGGAGCGAAATTTCTGTTCCAGACCCGAGCTCAAATTCGGGATACGAGCTGAGTTTCCACTAGGTGGCGCAAGAATCCTTGCTTCTGGTTATCTCCACGGGGGGAAAAACAAAGTCTAAAGCCATTTGTTCCAGATACGAGCTGATCGACATACGAGCTCCATTCTGGAACGAATTAAACTCGGATCTAGAGGTACTACTGTATTTGGGATCTCAACATCATCCCAATCCTCCACGTGTGTATGCTGAGAGTTCAGGAGGCCTCAAACATTTTGTGCCCTCTGTGGTCCTGATAAGCAAGGATCTGCCCCCAGCAAAATCACCATTGGCTTTGCATAAATGAAGATTCTCCATTCACTGTAATATCTCATTTACTCTTGCTTAGTCTTTCCTATCCTACTCACCCTCTTCAGGCAAGCATAACTGAGAGAGTAAAATGCTTATGTACAATGAACCAAGGTTCAGCCATGATAAACTATGTAGAAACATAAAAACATAGAAGATTGACGGCAGAAAAAGACCTCATGGTCCATCTAGTCTGCCCTTATACTATTTCCTATATTTTATCTTAGGATGGATATATGTTTATCCCAGGCATGTTTAAATTCAGTTACTGTGGATTTATTAACCACGTCTGCTGGAAGTTTGTTCCAAACATCTACTACTCTTTCAGTAAAATAATATTTTCTCACGTTCCCACAACTAACCTCAGATTGTGCCCCCTTGTTCTTGTGTTCACTTTCCTATTAAAAACACTTCCCTCCTGAACCTTATTTAACCCTTTGACATATTTAAATGTTTCAATCATGTCCCCCCCTTTCCCTTCTGTCTTCCAGACTATACAGATTGAGTTCATGAAGTTTTTCCTGATACGTCTTATGCTTAAGACCTTCCACCATTCTTGTAGCCCGTCTCTGGACCCGTTCAATTTTGTCAATACCTTTTTGTAGGTGAGGTCTCCAGAACTGAACACAGTACTCCAAATGTGGTCTCACCAGCGCTCTATATAAGGGGATCACAATCTCCCTCTTCCTGCTTGTTATACCTCTAGCTATGCAGCCAAGCATCCTACTTGCTTTTCCTTCTGCCCAACCATAACCTTTTACACTTAAAGTTTAATAATGTCTGCATAAGGTACAGAAAACGTAACCACAAACTGCCAACCACAAGCTGCTAAGCACAAACTGTCTCAGGACAGGAAACACTGAAGAAACAGCTTAGGAAATACAGTAATACCTCATCTTATGAACTTAATTGGCTCCGGGAGGAGGTTCGTAAGGCGAAAAGTTCATAAGACGAAACAATGTTTCCCATAGGAAACAATGTAAAATCAATTAATGCGTGCAAGCAAAAAAAAATCGCAAAAACAGCGCTCCGCTGGGCGCCACCGCCCGGCTGTCACCTTTTGAAACAGCCAGGCGCGTCTCAGCGTTCTTCTAAATGCCGAACTCGGAAGTTTGGCAAAAGTTCGGTTCGGGTTCGGGAGGCCACCGAGAAGCCCCACTGTCCAGCTGTCGTCTTTTGAAACAGCCGGGGGGCTTCTCGCCGTTGTCCCAAACACCGAACCCGGAGGTTCGGCAAAAGTTTGGGTTCGGCATTCGGGTTCGTGAGGCCGCCGAGAAGCCCCGCCACCCAGCTGTCACCTTGTCAGAAGAGCCGCGGAGCTGTCGGCCGGTCGGGAGGCTCAAACGGAGGTGGGGAATCCCAATAGGATCTTGATAAGTTTTATGCTTAAGACCTTCCACCATTCTTGTAGCCCGTCTTTGGACCCATTCAATTTTATCAATATCTTTTTGTAGGTGAGGTCTCCAGAACTGAACATAGTATTCCAAATGTGGTCTCACCAGCGCTCTATAAATGGGAGCTTATGTGAGGAACATATGTACACACACCTTTCAGTGAGCTATCAAGCACTTTGGGATCTTGGATGGATGAGTGACTCGTATAAAACAAAACATGCCACAAAGGATTCCTTGTTATTGATCACAGTGGAGAAAAGTTTGCCAACAAACTCTGCCAATCTCAGGTCCAGGGAGGAAATACCAAGGCTGATAAAAGCATATCTCCAAACAAAATCTAGTTTTTCAAGCTTCAGTCTAAAGTATCCTCCATCCTCCCCACTCCTTTCGATTACATAAACTGGAGATTAAACTAAAGCTGAAGAACAAGATTTAACCTGGAAAAAAGATTGCTTCTGTTATATACATTTTTGGTTCAAAAATCTGTATTTCCCACCCACCCCTAAAAATGTTCTCACCTGTGATTCTAAAAATCCCCATATATACTTACCTTGTCCTGTTTGAGTCTCATCCTGGTAGCTCTTGAGAGACTCCTGGCTTGGCATTTTGAAATCTAAAATGCAAAAAAAAAAAAATTATGTCATTTAACCTTCTTGCAATTTGTTAGCCTGGCCCTTGTTGGCTATGATCCCAACAGAGTTTGCTCCAAGGAGAATCTGATACATTCCCCATCCAGAATAATTTGCCCACCTCTTGTACATTCCATCGCAGTTACAATGCTTATTTAGTCATTGTGCAAATGTGCATACTCATTTTCCAGGGATAAGGTAACCTACCTTTCCCAACCCTGGTGCCTCCCAGATGTGTGGACTTCAACCCCCAGAATTCTCATCAAAGGCCAGGTTGGCTGGGGAATTCTGGGAATTCCACTCATATACTAATAACAAAATATTTAAGTGCCAAAGCCCACTGCAACAACATAGCCAAGAAGGCTTCAAGAGTTGTAAACCTAATCCTACGTAGCTCCTGCTCTGGCAATCTCACACTACTTACCAGAGCTTACAAAACTTTTGCCAGACCCATCCTCGAATACAGCTCATCTGTTTGGAACCCATATCGCATCTCAGACATCAACACCCTTGAAAATGTCCAAAGATACTTCACAAGAAGAGCCCTTCACTCCTCCACTCGAAACAGAATACCCTACGAGACTAGACTTTCAATCCTGGGCCTAGAAATCCTAGAACTAAGACGCCTTAAACATGATCTAAGTATTCCCCGCAAGATCATATGCTGCAACGTCCTGCCTGTCGGCGACTACTTCAGCTTCAACCACAACAACACAAGAGCACACAACAGATTTAAACTTAATATTAACCGCTCCAAACTTGACTGTAAAAAATATGACTTCAGTAACCGAGTTGTCGAAGTGTGGAACTCATTACCGGACTCCATAGTGTCATCCCCAAACCCTCAACACTTTACCCTTAGATTACCTACAGTTGACCTATCCAGATTCCTAAGAGGTCAGTAAGGGGCGAGTACAAGTGCACTAGAGTGCCTTCCGTCCCCTGTCCTATTGCTCTCCTATATCTCCTATACCTTTCTTCTATTCCTATATCTCTTCTTCTATTCTTTCATTGATATGTTCTATTACTATACCTTCTTTTCTATTATGTCTTAGATATATTTTACTATGAGTATCTCCTCTATAACCTTCATCATGTATTTTACTATGTATATATAAATATATACCCACTAAAACCCTCATTATATATTGGACTAAATAAATAAATGAATGAATGAATGAATAAATAAATAAATAAATAATTTTTTAAAAAAAATTGAAGTCCAAAGAAATAGAAGATACCAGTCCTAGAAGGGTTGAGCAGGGATGAGGGGAGATCTGGATTCGGATCCTTATTCGCCCTTGACCCTGGCTTTGTGATGGGCACAAGTCCTTATCTTTCAGCCTGATTACTCTGGCTGAGAAAGCAATCATCACATGCCTTCGTTTCTTGGAGGTTGTTTATTTGTTTTTCCACAAGGATTGTCAAATGGATTAGAAGAATTAAGACTGGGTAAAAAGCTGCTTAAGCAACACCGGATTTCAGCGGTAACAGGCAGTTGAGACTCAAGAATCGGTGAATGCAAAAACAGTTCACTTTCAAGCTTTCTAGAGTTGATAAAGTTTTGCAGCCTGGCCAGAGGAAAATCAGGTGGGTTAACACAAGTTGGGTGTGATGACGGGGACACTGCAACAGCATTCTTTGGAAAAACTCCTGAGTCCTTCCCACACCAAAGGGCAGATTAGGATTATAAAATGCACGAGCCTTCCTTCCCACGGGCTTAAACGGGCTCATCCCTCTCCTTATCTCTTTTTCACATCAGCAAACGTATTAAAAGAAACTGGCCCGCCAGTTCGGCACAAGCATAGGAACGGCGTCACTGGCTAGTTTAATCCTGGCTGTGCAATCGTCCTCGATGGATGGAATAAGCCGCTAGCAGCATCACAGGAGCTGGCCATCTGCCTGGGAGGTTTGTATACAAACTAACCAGGCCTGTCTGGTTTGCTAGGATGCATTCAGATGACCTATAAGCTTCAAGGATGCGTTTGGAATGTGAACTGATCAGCTGCCTTCCAATCTGACCATGGCATTTTTTCCTCCTGGCCAGGATGTTGCTTTAAGGCAGTGTTTCCCAACCTTGGCAACCTGAAGATATTTGGACTTCAACTCCCAGAATTCCCCAGCCAGCTTTTGCTGGCTGGGGAATTCTGGGAGTTGAAGTCCAAATACCTTCAAGTTGCCAAGGTTGGGAAACACTGCTTTAAGGAAGGCTGTAAACAGCGATGGGTTTCTGCCCCCACCGGGCAGGGGAGGAGGGGGAAACGAAGGGGGGGTGTTAATAAGTTTATGCACTATTTATTGAACACTTAACACTCTCTGATATCTTAGTATGATCCTTAATTACTTTTAAAATAGGAAATAATTAAATAGTATGTTTTCACCCATAAACGCTTTAATCATTTTCATCATTATCTAGAACTGAACTTTTATAGCAATGAAAGAAAATTGAGCTACTTGCCTAATCTGTTATTATGCTGAACTTTATTGATTCAATACAAAACCTTAAAATGTTACTGTGCCCCTCTGGCTGGGGAGGTGTAGGGTTTCCCGCTTGAGCAGGGGGTTGGACTTGATGACCTGCAGGGTCCCTTTCAGCATAAACAAACAAACAAATAAATAAATAAATACACACATACATACACACATACACACACATACATACATACATACATACATACATACATACATGGCTGCAAAACTAGAGTTATAACAAGCAGGAAGAGGGAGATTGTGATCCCCTTATATAGAGCGCTGGTGAGACCACATTTGGAAGACTGTGTTCAGTTCTGGAGACCTCACCTACAAAAAGATATTGACAAAATTGAACGGGTCCAAAGACGGGCTACACGAATGGTGGAAGGTCTTAAGCATAAAACGTATCAGGAAAGACTTCATGAACTCAATCTGTATAGTCTGGAGGACAGAAGGAAAAGGGGGGACATGATTGAAACATTTAAATATGTTAAAGGGTTAAATAAGGTTCAGGAGGGAAGTGTTTTTAATAGGAAAGTGAACACAAGAACAAGGGGACACAATCTGAAGTTAGTTGGGGGAAAGATCAAAAGCAACATGAGAAAATATTATTTTACTGAAAGAGTAGTAGATCCTTGGAACAAACTTCCAGCAGACGTGGTAGATAAATCCACAGTAACTGAATTTAAACATGCCTGGGATAAACATCTATCCATCCTAAGATAAAATACAGAAAATAGTATAAGGGCAGACTAGATGGATCATGAGTCTTTTTCTGCTGTCAATCTTCTATGTTTCTATGTTTCCAGACAAGTAGCGATAGAGAGAATCCAGCCAAAGGAAGGCAAAGAGGAGGGTGGGGGGAACAGAAAACAAATAAGCCATAAAGATGAAATGCATAAAGGTTATTCAAAAGATGTTGCTTCCATGTAATTATAGAAATTATAGAAAATGCTATATTATACTCTTAAGTTTTTAAAATCGATTCACTACTTTGGAGCAAACGCCTGGAAAAATGTTTGTAAAGGAGGACCTCAGAAACCTGAGTAGCCTGGGAATTATCACTCCCAAGGCTAAAAGAATAAGACCCAACAGGGCAGAACAGACCCAGTTATGCAAACGATGTAAACATGCCTCATTTTTGGCAGGACACAAAAGTCAGTTATCTGAACTATTTAGCTTTTTCACTACTACAGCCCAAGTTTCTAGTTCTTATGGACTGCCAAAGCGGGAGCCGGGAGTCAAATTAAGAGCAATGCAATTGTCAAAAGCAATACACATAATAAAACAGCTGTTGTTTGTAAAATTTCCTAATGTCAGTGTCCCATCCAAGAAATAAATCAGAGTCCAAACATTGGCTTTCTTCCAAGTGCCAATTTATTAACAAAGCCATGTGGGATGCAACTGATCCATCATGATCCATCTAGTCTGCCCTTATACTATTTTCTGTATTATATCCATCCTAAGATAAAATACAGGAAATAGTATAAGGGCAGACTAGATGGATCATGAGGAACTCAATGGTCATAATCATAAATCATAAATCATAAATCATAAATCATAAATCATAAATCATAAATCATAAATCATAAATCATAAATCATAAATCATAAATCATAAATCATAAATCATAAATCATAAATCATAAATCATAAATCATAAATCATAAATCATAAATCATAAATCATAAATCATAAATCACAAATCACAAATCACAAATCACAAATCACAAATCACAAATCACAAATCACAAATCACAAATCACAAATCACAAATCACAAATCACAAATCACAAATCACAAATCACAAATCACAAATCACAAATCATAAATCACAAATCTTTTCCTGCCGTCAATCTTCTATATTTCTATGTTTCTAACTGTAGGCAAACTGATACTAATTTTTCCTACAGTTCTCCACCCAGGTTGTTGTTGTTGTTGTTGTTGTTGTTGTTGTTGTTGTTATTATTATTATTATTATTATTATTATTATTATTATTAAATAGATTTGTATGCCACCCCTCTCCGAGGACTCAGAGCGGCTTACAATATAACAAGTCCAACAACATCTAAAACCCATAACATTAAAACCATACAGCTCAGTCATACCATACATAAAACTATAATAGCCTAGGGGTAGCTCAGTTACACCATGCCTGGCGACAAAAGTGGGCTTTGAGTAACTTATGAAAGGCAAGGAGGGTGGGGGCGGTTCTGATCTCCGGGGGGAGTTGATTCCAGAGGGCCGGGGTCACCACAGAGAAGGCTCTTCCCCTGGGGCCCGCCAGACGACATTATTTAGTCAACGGGATCCGGAGAAGGCCAACTCTGTGGGACCTCATCGGCTGCTGGGATTCATGCGGTAGAAGACGGTTCCAAGGGTATTCTGGCCCGATGCCATGTAAGGCATGTTTTGAAATGAAGCAACAGTTTGCTATAGGCAAGGTATCGACAAAACCATCATAAAATATGACTGCAAAGATGCTGCAAATTGTTGTAAATGCGATCAGGTTGCTGAGTGCTCAAAGAGTGGTCCCAGGCCTGCGAGGAGTTGGGGGGGGTGTTGACTGTTGGAACTTTCAATCTGGGTAATAGGAACCCCCCAGGTAAGTTGGAATTTCAGAGAGGTGCTAAGCAACTGGTCTACCTGTCAACGTCTACCTGTAAAAATATGCATCAATAATAGAATTCTTTATTGGCCAAGTGTGATTGGACACACAAGGAATTTGTCTTTGGTGTGCAAACTCTTAGTGTACATAAAAGATATGTGTTAAATCATGAGCAGGGGTGACATGATAGCAGCGTTCCAATATATCAAGGGATGTCACAAAGATGAGGGTGTCAAGCTATTCTCCAAAGCACCTGAGGGTAGGTCAAGAAGCAATGGGTGGAAACTAAAACTTTTACCGACCTCGGAAGAATGGATGGCTGAATCAACTTTCAGCCTACTGAGATTCGATCTGCCAAAATGCTGGCAGCTGGTGATCAGCAGAAGTAGCTTGCAGTACTGCACCACCGAGACTCTATGTGACTGGTAGGAGTCAAAAATTTAGCATTTAGACTTATATACTGCTTCACAGGGCTTTACAGCCCTCTCTAAGTTGTTTACAGCCTATTTCCCCCAATGATCTGGGTCCTCATTTGACCCACCTTGGAAGAATGGAAGGCTGAGTCAACCTTGAGCCCACTGAGATTCGATCTGCCAAACTGCTGATAGCCGGTGATCAACAGAAGTAGCTTGCAGTACTGCACCACCGAGGCTCTTCGATAAAATCAAATAAAAATTGACTCGACACATCGTCATAAATTTATTTTATTTTATTTATTTATTTATTGGATTTGTATGCCGCCCCTCTCCGCAGACTCGGTGCGGCTAACAACAATGATAAAAACAGCATGTGACAATCCAATAATAAAACAACTAAAAACCCTTATTATAAAACCATACATACACACAAACATACCATGCATAACTTGTAATGGCCTAGGGGGAAGGAATATCTCAACTCCCCCATGCCTGGCGGTATAAATGAATCTTGAGTAGTTTACGAAAGACAAGGAGGGTGGGGGCAATTCTAATCTCCGGGGGGAGTTGGTTCCAGAGGGCCGGGGCCGCCACAGAGAAGGCTCTTCTCCTGGGGCCCGCCAAACGACATTGTTTAGTCGACAGGACCCGGACAAGGCCAATTCTGTGGGACCTTATCGGTTGCTGGGATTTGTGCGGTAGCAGGCGGTTCCGGAGGTAATCTAGTCCAATGCCATGTAGGCATAAATGTCATTTTTAGGTTCTCATGGTTAAGCTTGATTGCCTGAAAGATTAGCTAACAATGCAGTTCAGAGGGAAAGAAGACAACAAGCAAAATAATCCTTTATTTCTTCCTCCTGCATTTTCCTGCATAGCTTTCACTCATCAGACAGTTAATTAAGCCAAGAAAAACAGATAGTATTACAAACAGGCAGGTACAAGTATTTAACTTGTTAGCAAAAAGGAAAGGGGGAAGGAAGCACATTTAGAATTTGCTGCAGACAAATCCAAGCCACATACCCAAAGCTGGCTCACCTATACATGAGGAGGAACCTAAATCGTCAATTACAATTTTATTTACAGGCTACAAGAATGGTGGAAGGTCTTAAGCATAAAACGTATCAGGAAAGACTTCATGAACTCAATCTGTATAGTCTGGAGGACAGAAGGGAAAGGGAGGACATGATCGAAACAAAAGGGTTAAATAAGGTTCAGGAGAGAAGTGTTTTTAATAGGAAAGTGAACACAAGAACAAGGGGACACAATCTGAGGTTAGTTTGGGGAAAGATCAGAAGCAACGTGAGAAAATATTATTTTACTGAAAGAATAGTAGATCCTTGGAACAAACTTCCAGCAGACCTGGTTGGTAAATGCACAGGAACTGAATTTAAACATGCCTGGGATAAACATATATCCATCCTAAGATAAAATAGAGGAAATAGTATAAGGGCAGACTAGATGGACCATGAGGTCTTTTTCTGCCATCAATCTTCTATGTTTCTATGTTTCTATTTATTTTATTGATTTATTGTATTTCTATTCCACCCAACTCCTGAAGGACTCTGGGCGGCTCACAACAGGATATAAAATACATTTTAAAACATCATCACATTAAAAAAATCACAAGCATACATATCATTCAAGGCTGAACCACATAAAACTTTCCATTTAAAAAATGCTGGTATATTTTGCCCATCAAACTGAAAATAGGTAGAGAGGCAGAAGTTGATGATTCGGACTATTCCAGGAATCGCTGGAAGTTTGGCATTTAGACAAATCAATTATCGATAGATTATTATTATTATTATTATTATTATTATTATTATTATTATTATTATTATTAATTAGATTTGTATGCTGCCCCTCTCCGAAGACTCGGGGCGGCACACAACAGTAATAAAAACAATATAGTAGTGGAACAAATCTAATACTGTATTTAAAAACATATAAAACCCTACCATTATTTAAAAAAACCAAACAGCACATTCATACCAAACATAAAATAAAGTATAAAAAAGCCTGGGGGAAAGGTGTCTCAACTCCCCCATTCCTGGCGGTATAAGTGAGTCTTGAGTAGTTTACGATACATAGAGGTAAGCCACATTTACGCACCGTTCAAAGCTAAGAAAGAAACAAAAAGATCAGAACGCATCTTCTCCAGCAAAGAACATCCAGATAAATGGGAATTAACGCCAAGCAAACAATCAAGCAGAAAATAGTCATGGAACCACTAAGGGAAAAAAACCCACATTTGCACCCACAATGGCACAACAAGCTACTGTGTGTAAACAGGAGAGCAAACCCCACATCCATTGGCACTGAAACATCCGCAAGCAAATAACCAAGTCCAGTGAACATCAAGGTCTTCATAGTTCACCCCTAAGCTACATATATCGTCCTCGGAGAGGGGCAGTACAAAACTCCAATAAATAAATAAATAAAATAAATGAATGAATGAATGAATGAATACCTTATTTTTCAGAGTATAAGAGGCACCTTTTTCCTCCCTAAAAGAGGCTGAAAATTGAGGTGCGTCTTATACTCTGAACGTAGCTTTTTTCAGAGCTTTTTTTAAATTTATTTATTTATTTATCTATCTATCTATCTATCTATTTATTTATTTATTTATTTATTTATTTATTTATTTATATTTGTATGCCGCCCCTCTCCGCAGACTCGGGGCGGCTCACAACAAAGTGAAAAACAATTTATAACAAATCTAAATTTCTACTAAAAACATTTAAAAAACCCCATTTTTCTAAACACACATACATACACACATACCATTCATAAATTGTATATGCCTGGGGGAGATGTCTCAGTTCCCCCATGCCTGACGACACAGGTGGGTCTTAAGGAGCTTACGAAAGGCAAGGAGAGTAGGGGCAGTTCTAATCTCTGGGGGGAGTTGGTTCCAGAGGGTCGGGGCCGCCACAGAGAAGGCTCTTCCCCTGGGGCCCGCCAACTGACATTGTTTAGTTGACAGGACCCGGAGAAGGCCCACTCTGTGGGACCTAATTGGTCGCTGGGATTCGTGCGGCAGCAGGCGGTCTCGGAGATATTCTGGTCCAGTGCCATGAAGGGCTTTAAAGGTCATAACCAACACTTTGAATTGTGACCGGAAGTTGATCGGCAACCAATGCAGACTGCGGAGTGTTGGTGAAACATGGGCATACCTAGGTAGGCCGTTGACTGCTCTCGCAGCTGCATTCTGCACGATCTGAAGTTTCCAAACAGTTTTCAAAGGTAGCCCCATGTAGAGAGCATTACAGTAGTCGAACCTCAAGGTGATGAGGGCATGAGTGACTGTGAGCAGTGAGTCCCGGTCCAGATAGGGTCGCAACTGGTGCACCAGGCGAACCTGGGCAAATGCCCCCCTCGCCACAGCTGAAAGATGGTTCTCTAATGTGAGCTGTGGATCGAGGAGGACGCCCAAGTTGCGGACCCTCTCCGAGGGGGTCAATAATTCCCCCCCCAGGGTAATGGAAGGACAGATGGAATTGTCCTTGGGAGGCAAAACCCACAGCCACTCCGTCTTATCCGGGTTGAGTTTGAGTCTGTTGACACCCATCCAGGCCCCAACAGCCTCCAGACACCGGCACATCACTTCCACTGCTTCGTTGACCGGACATGGGGTGGAGATGTAAAGCTGGGTATCATCAGCATACTGATGATACCTCACCCCATGCCCTTGGATGATCTCACCCAGCGGTTTCATGTAGATATTGAATAGCAGGGGGGAGAGGACTGACCCCTGAGGCAACCCCACAAGGGAGAGACCTCGGAGTCGACCTCTGACCCCCCACTAACACCGACTGCGACCGACCAGAGACGTAGGATGAGAACCACTGAAGAACAGTGCCTCCCACCCCCAACCCCTCCAGCCGGTGCAGAAGGATACCATGGTCGATGGTATCGAAAGCCGCTGAGAGGTCAAGAAGCACCAGGACAGAGGATAAACCCCTGTCCTGGGCCCGCCAGAGATCATCCATCAACGCGACCAAAGCAGTTTCCGTGCTGTAACCGGGCCTGAAACCCGACTGCTTTCCCCAGCCTTCTTTCATTGTTACTCTTTGCAAAGAATGTTTTCCAAGCCCTAAGTCTTTGCAGGGTCCTTTTCATTTCTCTAACATGCTCCAAATGTTTATTTCCATCCCTAAGCAGTTGCTAACTCCCAGCTCTTACCCACTTGCAAGCTCTTTCATTGTTACTCTTTGTGAAGAATGTTTTCCAAGCCCTGAGTCTTCATAGGGTTTTTTCTCATTGCTCTAACTTGCTCCAAATGTTTCTTTCCAGCCCTAACCAGGTGCTAACAAGGTTCCCAGCTCTTACTAGCTTGCAAGCTCTTTCATTGTTACTGTCTATGAATAAGGTTTTTTTAAAGGCCTAACCAGGGGACAAAATAATGAGCTGAAGCTGACCAGACTAAGATGCTAGCCAGATAAATATATTTTCCTTATTTTCCTCCAAAAAAACTAAGGTTGGTCTTATACTGCGAGAGCAATCATGGGCTTTCCCAAAAATGCCCATGTAACACCAACACTCCGCAGTCTGCATTGGTTGCCGATCAATTTCCGGTCACAATTCAAAGTGTTGGTCATCACCTATAAAACCCTTCATGGCACCAGACCAGGGAATCAACGAGACCGCCTTCTGCCACACGAATCCCAGCGACCGGTTAGGTCCCACAGAGTGGGCCTTCTCCGGCTCCTGTCAACAAAACAATGACGTTTGGCGGGCCCCATGGGAAGAGCCTTCTCTGTGGCGGCCCCGGCCCTCTGGAACCAACTCCCCCCCTGGAGATTAGAATTGCCCCCACCCTCCTCGCCTTTTGTAAGCTCCTTAAAACCCACTTCTGCCGTCAGCAGTGGAGGAACTGAGATATTCTTTCCCCCTAGGCCTTTACAATTTATGCATGGTATGTTTGTTTGTATTTATGCTTGGTTTTACAAATAAGGGTTTTTTAACTGTTTTAGTATTGGATTTACATGCTGGTTTGTACTACAGTACTGTTGTTAGCCGCCCCGAGTCTACGGAGAGGGGCGGCATACAAATCCAATAAATAATAATAATAATAATAATACTCCGGTGTGTCTTATACCCGAAAAATACAGTAAATAAATACATAAATTTGTTTGGATATCTTCAGGGTTTCTCCATTCCTATTATAGATCGCTATTACTGTTTTATTCATCGTTGTCATTCTTTGCAACCAATTTATATGCCACCTTTTCTCTGAAGCCACCTGACCAGGAAATTAAGCCATACAAAAGCAAAACAAAACCTCTGTCAGTTATTATTCTCAAATCACACCAACAATCAAAGGTCAACGGTTCCAAGACGTGGGAGACAGAAGATCATATTTTACAAAGGGTTCCATATCCTTAAGAATCCAGCGTATGTATTTTAAGAAAGCAAAAAGTACAAATACTTCAGGAAAGCTAACACACACCCACTGTCACACCGTGACTTTTATCATACCATTGTGCCCAATGCCATGCCAAGTAAATAGACATTTTAAGCATTTCCCTATGTCAAGCACGGGATGGATATAAAAATTACATTATCAGGGAGAAACAGCTTGTAAACTTTGTCCACCTACCAGATCGTTTTGTTGTAGAATCTTAAAAGTCACTTTGTGGCCCAGCTGCCCTGGGAAAATCATCAAAGAGCTCCTGCTTTGGATGGCCTTGCTGAAAGGATGGTTGCTTACATGCTATTGTGTTGAACTGTCCATTCACCTGTACGGTCTAAAGGGTGTAAACCTTTCGGGACATACACTGGTCGTCTTGTAAAGGACCATTGCTATGGTGATACTTACACAATAACAATTATTCCGTTCATGATGCTGTACTATTGAGATCTAAACTCTATGTAAATAAAAAAAACCAATTAAGTACTATAATATCAACAGAAGCAAGGGCAATAAAAGGGAATAGCCTTCCTTCCTTTCCCTTCCCTTATTTTCCCCCAACCTCAAGATTGAGTAGCTTCAAGATATGCAACTAATGCTATAAATAATAATAATTTAATAATAATAATAATTTATTGGATTTGTACGCTGCCCCTCTCCGCAGACTCGGGGCGGCTAACAACAATAATTTATTATTTATTTATTATTTAGATTTGTATGCCGCCCCTCTCCGTGAACTCCGTGTACAATCCAATAATAAAAAACAATTAAAAACCCCTATTATAAAACCAAGCATACACACAAACATACCATGCATAACTTGTAATGGCCTAGGGGGAAGGAATATCTCAACTCCCCCATGCCTGGCGGTATAAATGAGTCTTGAGTAGTTTACAAAAGACAGGGAGGACGGGGGCAGTTCTAATCTCCGGGGGGAGTTGGTTCCAGAGGGCCGGGGCCGCCACAGAGAAGGCTCTTCCCCTGGGGCCCGCCAAACGACATTGTTTAATTGACGGGACCCGGAGAAGGCCAACTCTGTGGGACCTTATCGGTCGCTGGGATTCGTGCGGTAGCAGGTGGTTCCAGAGGTAATCTACTGTGTGCAGGCTAAAGGGGTTGCTCATCAATTCAATGGTTCTGTAAGTGTGCAACTCAGTTGTGTGCATCACAGATTAGACAGATTCACGGATGCCAAGTGTATTGGTGGCGATTGAAACGGATGTCTATGTGCCACCTGTATGTTGGATGAGGCAGGCTGGATTCCCTTGGGTACCATTTGTTGGGGGTCGAGGGAAAGGGAGGCAGAACAAGAAACAACAGATGGAAACTTATGAAGGAGCAATCCGAGCTGCACATAAGGAGAAATTTCCTGACAGTGAGAATGACTTGCCTTCGGAAATTGTGAGGGCATGATCACAGGAGGTTTTTCAGAAGAAACTGGTGGCCATTTGTCTAAACCAGTGTTTTTCAACCAGTGTGCCGTGGCACACTAGCGTGCCGTGAAACATGGTCAGGTGTGCTGCGAAGAAGGAAGCTCAGGTTCCAGTCTTGCAACTTTTTACTGAGAGAGAGAGAGAGTGAGAGTGACAGACAGAAAGAAAGAAAGCAAGAGAGAGAGAGAAAGAGGATGCTTGGCTGCATAGCTAGAGGTATAACAAGCAGGAAGAGGGAGATTATGACCCCGCTGGTGAGACCACATTTGGAGAACTGTGTTCAGTTCTGGAGACCTCACCTACAAAAAGATATTGACAAAATTGAACGGGTCCAAAGATGGGCTACAAGAATGGTGGAAGGTCTTAAGTATAAAACGTATCAGGAAAGACTTAATGAACTCAATTTGTATAGTCTGGACTCTGGAGGACAGAAGAAAAAGTGGGGACATGATCGAAACATTTAAATATGTTAAAGGGTTAAATAAGGTTCAGGAGGGAAGTGTTTTTAATAGGAAAGTGAACACAAGAACAAGGGGACACAATCTGAAGTTAGTTGGGGGAAAGATCAAAGGCAACATGGGAAAATATTATTTTACTGAAAGAGTAGTAGATCCTTGGAACAAACTTCCAGCAGACGTGGTTGGTAAATCCACAGTAACTGAATTTAAACATGCCTGGGATAAACATATATCCATTGTAAGATAAAATACAGGAAATAGTATAAGGGCAGACTAGATGGACCATGAGGTCTTTTTCTGCCGTCAGTCTTCTATGTTTCTATGTTTCTAAGAGAGAGAGAGAAAGCAAGAGAGAGAAAGAAAAGAGAGAAACAGAGAGAAAGCAAGAGTGAGAGAGAGAAAGAAAGCAAGAGAGAGAAAAGGAGAGGAAGGGAGAGAGAAATGAGCAAAAAGGGGAGGAAAAAAGAGAAATGAGAAAATGATTGAGACAGAGAATGAGAGGAAAGAGAGAGAAACAACAGAGAGAGAAGTGACTCTTGATTTAAAGCAGAGGTCTTCAAACTTGGCAACTTTAAGACTTGTGGACTTCAACTCCCAGAATTCTCCAGCCAGCATTGCTGGCTGGAGAATTCTGGGAGTTGAAGTCCTCAAGTCTTAAAGTTGCCAAGTTTGAAGGCCTATGATTTAAAGCAGTGTTTTTCAACCAGTGTGCAGTGGCACACTAGTGTGCCGTGAGACATGGCCAGGTGTGCCGCAAAGCTCAGAGAGAAAGAAAGTAAGAGAGGGAGAAAGCAAGAGAGAAAGAAAGCAAGAGATAGAGAGAAAGAAAGCAAGAGAGAGAAAGAGAACAAGACAGAAAGAAAGCAAGAGAGAAAGAGAACAAGAGAAAGAAAGAGAGAGAGCAAGAGAGAGCAAGAAAGCAAGAGAGAGAGAGAGAAAGAGAGGGAGAGAAGGAGAGAGAGAGAAAGACATAGAGGGATGTAGGGAGGGAGAGAGAAAGAGAGTAAAAAAGAGAGGAAGGAAGAAAGAGAAAGAATGAGGGATGGAGAGAGAGAGAAAGAAAGAGGAAGGAAGGGAGAGAAAGAGGGAGGGAGAAAGAAATAGAGTGAAGGGGAGGAAGAGAGAGAATTTTTTTGTCCAAACATTTTTTAACCCCCCCACCCCCCGCTCAATGTGCCTCAGGGTTTCGTAAATGTAAAAAATGTGCCACAGCTCAAAAAAGGTTGAAAATCACTGATTTAAAGCATATGATAAAAAGCACGCAAAGAATAAGAGAGAGAAAAACTCCAGCCCTCCCCTGTTTTTGGAAATGGTTCAAGAGTGTGTATACACACACAAGGGTGTGGAGGAGACGGATGGAAAAAGAGAGGAGAGTGTCTTAGGGTGTCATTTTGGTTGGTGGTGTGCCCCAGGATTTTAAAATGTAAAAAATGTGCCGCAGCTCGAAAAAGATTGAAAATCACTGGTCTAAACGGTATAAAATCTCCTGGTTGAACAGCAGGTTGGATTAGAAGACCTTCAAGGTCTCTTCCAACTCTGTTAATTGAGAGTTGCAATTTCTGTGTAAATAGAATCATCTTTTCAGACTGGTTCTACTCAGCCTTGATAGGATTTTTAAATATTTTTTAATTACATTTTTATTGATTATAACACAAAAAGACAAAGGCAGACATACAGCATACTTAATCTTCTCTGGTAATATTGAACTGCTAACCAGAACTTACAAAACATTTGTCAGACCTATCCTAGAATACAGCTCACCTATTTATTTATTTTTTATTTATTCATTTGTCCAATACATAAATACATAGGAAGAAAAATAGACATGTGGTAATATATATATAAGGGTAAAAGTGAACTTAGAGGAGAGGATATATGAAAGGAAGAGAATATATAAGATAGGTGAAAGAAAGGAAAGACAATTGGACAGGGGACGAAAGGCACACCAGTGCACTTATGTACGCCCCTTACTGGCCTCTTAGGAACCTGGAGAGGTCAATCAGATGAGCAGTAGTCTAGGATGGGTCTGGCAAAAGTTTTGTAGGCTCTTGTGAGTAGAGTGAGGTTGCCTGAGCAGAAGCTGCGTAGGATCAGGTTAACAACTCTAGAGGCTTTTTTGGCGATATTGTTGCAGTGGGCTTTAGCACTTAGGTCATTCGATATTAGTATTCCAAGGTCCTTTACAGAATGTGGGCTGGCAGTGAGAGATTGTTTATTCAATTCGTATGTGCGGTTAGGATGCTTTTTGCCAATGTGGAGGAACCCACTTTGCATATCTGATATCAACACAATTGAGAGAGTCCAGAAATATTTCACAAGAAGAGTGCTTCACTCCTCTTCCCGCAACCAAAATACCTTACTCCGCCAAACTTGAAATTCTTCTATTAGACAACTTACAACTCCGTCGTCTCCATTCTGACTTAACTATAGTTCATAAAATCATATACCAAAATGTCCTTTCTGTTAGCGACTACTTCACCTTCAATCGCAACAACACACAAGCACGTAATGGATTTAAACTAAATGTCAACCGCTCCAAACTAGACTGCAAAAAAATATGACTTCAGCAATAGAGTAATCAAACACCTGGAATGCACTACCTGACTCTGCCGTTTCTACTCCTCCTAACCGCAAAATCTTTAAGCTTTGATTATCTACAATTTATTTATTTGTTATTTATTTTATTAATCAAATTTGTGTGCCACCCCCCTCCGCAGACTCGGGGCGGCTAACCACAGTATTAAAACAATATAAACAAATCTGATATTTAAGTTAATTTTAAAAAGAAACCCCAATTTAAGAGACCAATCATACATACAGACATACCATGCATAAATTTTTTATAAGCCTAGGGGAAGGGAATATCTCAATTCCCCCATGCCTGACGACAGAGGTGGGTTTTAAGGAGCTTACGAAAGGCAAGGAGGGTTGGGGCAACTCTGATATCTGGGGGGAGTTGGTTCCAGAGGGCCGGGGCCGCCACAGAGAAGGCTCTTCCCCTGGATCTAAGAGGTCTGTAAGGGGCGTGCATAAGTGTACCATTGTGCCCACGGTCCCTGTCCTACTCTTCTATTGTCTTCTATCTTTTTTTTAAAAAAAAATATTTTATTGGTTTTTTCAAATATAAACTGTTGTGATTCAGCCTGAGGCTGCTCAGGGACCAGCTATGTCTCTGCTGGCTCCATGCCCGGAGGAGGATGACAGCGCAGAGGAGGGGGATGAACAGTCGGACGGGGGAGAGGAGAGTCAGGAATGGGATGAAGGAGAACAGCATGAGAGCCCCGGGGGGGGGGGGGGGCTCTCCCCAGCCAGTAGCTTGGAGTCATTAGGTGATGACGCACAAGCTGTCATTGACATGAGACAGAGACGTTCAGAGCAACGAAAGGAGCAGTTAAAGAAATATTTTCACCATTGAATTAGAAACAGCTGGGTTTGGGTGTGGTCCTCATCAGCAGGGTTTAAAGGGCAGGCAAGGCCTTGAAGCCATGTGGAGTGTTATCAATTGGAGTTGCGGTGACCTGTTTTGATTCTCAGCGTCTCTGATCTTGGCTTGTGGCCTCGCAGTCTGGAAGACTCGTGGGAGGCGTCTGTTTGCTATCTACAGCTTCGTCTTGGCAGCAAGAATCTGGTATTGCTTCATGGACTATTCCCTTCGTGTATATATTTGAAGTTCCAGCGTTTTTCCTGTTTGTAAGGACATTTTCTGTTACCTGTGTTTTCCTTGAATTATAGAAACTGCCTTTGCCTTTTAACAGTGTGTCTGCCTTCTCTTTTTGGGTTGGTATTGGCTTCTGGAGTGACCCAGACAGAACAATAAACATACACATATTGTGTGTGTTTATAAATGTGTGTATTGTCTTCTATCATTACTTTTTTATCATTACTTTACTAATGTTTTATTTATACAAATTACCATCCTATAATTGTTTGACATATATATAAATAAATAAACAACAGCTATTGGGTTATTTACAATCCCATTTTCATATGAAGTTATTGTCGGAGATATTGGAGGAATTATTATCTGAAATTTATACATTTTTACTTTTCTGCGTTGTTCTTATAACTAACATTTCTTATACTATATATACAATTAACTACTTTAGACTTTCTCTATAGTTTGATTTTCTTCACTATTTCTCCCTTCTAACCACTTATAGAATTTGTCCCATATTTTATAGTACAGTATTCAAAATCCTCTTCCCCTTTCAACCTTGATAGGAAGCCTTGATAGGATTGCAGCTCCAACATTCCAAAGCAACCTAATCAGAAATACTGAGAATTATCCCAGCTCAGTGGGAAAGGATGTGATTGGGGAAAACTGCCATCAGTCATAAGACTAACCACAATAGGGGTGGGCCAAGGGCAGATTTTTGAAGCCCCCTTATTAAGTATCTGAGTCCTTGCGTTCTGGACCAATGCTGCTTCCTTATGCTCTTCAAGGACAGCCATCGGTAGAGCACATTGCAAGTGTCCAAAGGTAAGATGACTAAGAGCAATTATTGCAACAACTACTGTAATAATTAACATAATTCTGTTGAAAATGAGAGGTTGATCCCTGCATTAGTGGGGGTTAATTACTATTTGTTTATGTACCGGTATTTAAAAAGATTTGTATGACTGCTTTTAACTTGAAGCATAGCTATCGGTTCCTTACAACAAGCAATAAAACTCAGAGTTATAAAACAAATTCCAAGCAACCATAAAATTAAAACAAAATTTTATTTATTTATTTATTTATTGGATTTGTATGCGGCGCCCCTCTCTTCGGACTCAGGGCGGCTCACAGCATGTCCACAAAACAATATACAATTTACAGTCGGATCCAATTAATATAAATAATCAACTAAAAACATTATAAAAAACTAAGTATCATAATCATTCATTCAGTACAACTAAACATTAAACATTCAATGGGCAGGGACTGGGGTCGAGTGACCTCAGGTCTGACGGCATAAATAAGTTTTTAAGTTCTTTCGAAAGGCGAGGAGGGTTGGGGCAGTGTGAATCTCCGGGGGGAGTTGATTCCAGAGGGCCGGGGCCCCCACAGAGAAGGCTCTTCTCCTAGGCCCCGCCAGACAACATTGTCTCACTGACAGAACCTGGAGAAAGCTGACTCTGTGGGACCTGATCGGATGCTGGGATTCATGCGTCAGGAGGCGGTCCCATAGGTAGGGGCCTGGATGGGTGTCAACAGACTCAAACTCAACCCTGATAAGACGGAGTGGCTGTGGGTTTTGCCTCCCAAGGACAATTCCATCACCCTGGGGGGGGAATCATTGACCCCCTCAGAGAGGGTCTGCAACTTGGGCGTCTTCCTCGATCCACAGCTCACATTAGAGAAACATCTTTCGGCTGTGGCGAGGGGGGCGTTTGCCCAGGTTCGCCTGGTGCACCAGTTGCGGCCCTATTTGGACCGGGACTCACTGCTCACAGTCACTCATGCCCTCATTACCTCGAAGCTCGACTACTGTAATGCTCTCTACATGGGGCTACCTTTGAAAAGTGTTCGGAAACTTCAGGTCGTGCAGAATGCAGCTGCGAGAGCAATCATGGGCTTTCCCAAATATGCCCATGTTACACCAACACTCCGCAGTCTGCATTGGTTGCCGATCAGTTTCCAGTCACAATTCAAAGTGTTGGTTATGACCTATAAAGCCCTTCATGGCACCGGACCAGATTATCTCAGGGACCGCCTTCTGCCGCACGATGAGGATGAGGAAACAGAGGTTTTAGATTATCCTGGTTTAAGAAGGTTATCGGAAGGCAGTGGGGATGAGAGCGTAGGAGACAGTGATCTAGAAGTTAGCATTGAAAGTGATTCATTTTCAGATAATGGGGGAATATCTAACAGCCCGTGGGTAAATCTTAGAGGTTCAGGAGATTTGCAAAACAAAGAGAAGAAATTCTTGGGGAAAAGTTCTGAATCTGCAGTTGTTAGAATTGTGTAAAAAGGGAATACGCTACTTCCAGGAAAAACCAGAAAAGACAACGCTTTTGGACAAACTGCATGATTGAAAAATGGCATGATTCACAGCTCCTGGAAAAGTAAGCTTTTGATAAACCATGACCGACTTTGCTAATTTAGATTAACAAGGGTCTGGATGGGTGTTAACAGGCTCAAATTCAACTCCGACAAGACAGAGTGGCTGTGGGTTCTGCATCCCAAAGACATTTCCACTGGTCTGTCCATCACCTTGCGGGAAAGAACTTTTGACCCCCTCAGAGAGGGTCTGCAACTTGGGTGTCCTCGATCCGGAGCTGACTTTGGACCATCATCTTTCGGTTGTGGCACTGTCCTCACCCTCCTTGTCTTCTGCAAGAGTCTTCAGACACATTTATGCTTCCAGGTTTGGGGCGATTAAACTTAGCCCCTGGCCAATGAATGATTGTATGGTTGTTTTTCGAATAACTATGATTGATTTTTAATATAACTGTTGACTTTATGTAGTTTTAATTAATTGGATTTAGCTTATTGTATCCTACTGTTTCTTTTATATGCTGTAAGATGCCCTGAGTTATATATATATATTTATGATTCGACACAAAAATATGTACTGTGGCATAGAGCAGTGATTTTCAACCTTTTTTGAGCCGTGGCACATTTTTTACATTTATGAAACCCTGGGACACATTGAGGGGGGGGCGCTAAAAAAGTTTGGAGAAAAAAATTCTCTCTCTCTCTCTCTTCCTCCCCTTCACTCTATTTCTTTCTCCCTCCCTCTTTCTCTTCCTTCCTTCCTCTTTCTCTCTCTCTCTCTCCAGCCCTCTTTCTTTCTCTTCCTTCCTCTCTTTTTTGCTCTCTTTCTCTCTCTCTCCCTCCCTCTATGTCTCTCTCTCTCCTTCCCTCCCTCTCTTTCTCTCTGTTGCTTTCTTTCTCTCTCTTTCTCTCTCTCTTTCTTTCTCTTGTTTTCTCTCTCTCTTGCTTTCTTTCTCTCTTGCTTTCTCTCTGAGCTTCGCGGCACACCTGACCATGTCTCGCGGCACACTAGTGTGCCACGGCACACTGGTTGAAAAACACTGGCCTAGAGGATAATTCTCTGCCTTACAAGGCAAAGATTGCAGGTTCAAGTCCCAGTGGGTATGGCTAGCTGATGAGGCCAAAATAAGGCCGAAATAGATCTATCCTAGTCTCCCTTAATTTTCAAATTCAGCAAAAAAAAAATAAATGTGACACATACAGATAGAATTGTCGGCTATCAATAAAATTAACTGCCTTGGAAATGGTCCTAGGTTGGGCCGAGAGGCAAATAAGGAGCTGTGATGTTCCTTCAATACACCAGGGTGATTCGACACAAAAATATGTAACCCTTCCCTGGTGCAGAGCTGAAGGGATTGGATACTGTAGCCTAGAGGTTGCAGGTTCAAGTCCCAGTGGGTATGGCTAGCTGATGAGGCCGAAATAGATCTATCCTAGTCTCCCTTAATTTTCAAATTCAGCAAAAAAACATGATTGGATTTGTATACCGCCCCTCTCCGTAGACTTGGGGCAGCTAACAACGGTGATAAAAAAACAGCATATAACAAACCAATACTAAAACAACTAAAAAACCCTTATTATAAAACCAAACATACATACAAACATACCATGAATAAATTGTAAAGGCCTAGGGGGAAAGAATATCTCAATTCCCCCATGCCTGTTGATATATATATATATCAACAGAATGGTAGTCATTTCCCTAGGTCTATGGTGCATTGTGCAATAGATCCCTTTCTCTTTGCATGCCATTCCTCTCATCCCATTGAATTATATGAATTGCTTATAAAATAAATGCACTTGAGGAAAAGGAATCCTCAATCTGAGTATTGTATTGGCAGTTCTGTGTTAGCAAAAACTTCAGAAGAGAAGGATTTAGGGGTAGTGATTTCTGACCGTCTCAAAATGGGTGAGCAGTGCGGTCAGGCGGTAGGGAAAGCAAGTAGAATGCTTGGCTGCATAGCTAGAGGTATAACAAACAGGAAGAGGGAGATTATGATCCCGTTGTATAGAGCGCTGGCGAGACCACATTTGGAATACTCTGTTCAGTTCTGGAGACCTTACCCGCAGAAAGATATTGATAAGACGGGTTACAAAAATGGTGGGAGGTCTTAAGCATAAAACGTATCAGGAAAGACTTAATGAACTCAATCTGTATAGTCTGGAGGACAGAAGGAAAAGGGGGGGGACATGATCGAAACATTTAAATATGTTAAAGGGTTAAATAAGGTCCAGGAGGGAAGTGTTTTTAATAGGAAAGTGAACACAAGAACAAGGGGACACAATCTGAGGTTAGTCGGGGGAAAGATCAGAAGCAACGTGAGAAAATATTATTATACTGAAAGAGTAGTAGATGCTTGGAACAAACTTCCAGCAGACGTGGTTGGTAAATCCACAGTCACTGAATTGAAACATGCCTATGATAAACATATATCCATCCTATGATAAAATACAGGAAATAGTATAAGGGCAGACTAGATGGACCATGGGGTCTTTTTCTGCCATCAATTGTCTATGTTTCTATCTGTGTTTCTATGCTTTTCTCTCCCTTTCGCTCCAAAAGAAAAGCCACCAAGCCTGAAACCTTACTCTGACTTCAACCATCTTCCAAATTGACTTCTTCAGCACTTTCTCCGATTCTGCAGCTAACAAGATTCCCTGGGTAGAAGAGCCTGCTTTCCGTCTCTAAGATACCTTAATGATAGTAGCTCTTCATCTTCCTGCAACACAACATGTTTCTCCTGTTCACATGGCTGCCCTACTTCCCCTGTTGCAGCCCTGCGTTCTCCTTAAGTAGGGGAAGCTTGGGGTCACTCAAAACTGCATTTTCTCTTCCCCTGGGGGCTCATTAGGGATCACCAGAGAAATAGATCCACGCTGTGCTTTGCTGGCAATGAACGTTCTCATGGCTTAGTTAGTTGGGGGAAAGATCAAAGGCAACATGAGAAAATATTACTTTACTGAAAGAGTAGTAGATCCTTGGAACAAACTTCCAGCAGACGTGGTTGGTAAATCCACAGTAACCGAATTTAAACATGCCTGGGATAAACATATATCCATTGTAAGATAAAATACAGGAAATAGTATAAGGGCAGACTAGATGGACCATGAGGTCTTTTCTGCCGTCAGTCTTCTATGGTTCTATGTTTCTATGGCTTACCTGCCTATCTCCTTCCCTTCCTGCCAAGAGGAACGTTGCCTCCCTTCTCCAGGTCTTCAGGATGCTTCTGGTGACCTCAGGTGACTTCCAAGTTGTGGCACCGGAGACCAACTTTGCCAAGGCATGGAGGCTTTTTAAAAGCACGAAGGGAGCAGGAAGTAAGTCACTCCACCCAAGCTCTTGTTCTCTCTCTCTCTCCCTCCCTCTCTTTCTCTCTCTCTTCTGAAACCTGTCCCCTGACAATACCTGCAATCTGGCTCACCTGTATACCTGAGAAGCAAAATCTTTCCAACTCGTGGCAAGCGATACGATAGCTCCTTTCACTTCTTCCAAGCTCGACGGGCATTTGGCCAAGAAGAAGCTAAACACATCCCTGTCGTCCAAACACCTTTTCTTTCACCCCCACCATCGCTCGCTCCCCTTTTCTTTCCAGCTTTTTCCTTTGGCCCAAACCCAGTTGGACCAGTGGGTGGTACCCCAGGCAGAAGAACTGCATCATCTCGGTCACGCTTGACCTACCAGGCTCTTGACCACATTGTTGGCTTCTGTCCCAGACCAGTTTTGCTAAGAATGCCTCCTTCCCCTCCTCTGCAGGTAGACGAACGAACGTCATCCGATTTTGTATCATAATCTTCAAAGCCTCCCAGGTTGGGACTAAACTTTCATACGGACCTGAATGCAAGCGATCTAATTTCACAGATCTAAACCAAGGAAAAGTTAAGGCCGTTTCAAGTGCAGGGGTGATTCTTTAGAGCAGTGATGACAAACCTGTGGCACGGGCAGTGGAAGGGCTACCAAAAATTTTACTACCACACTCTGGGCGTGGCTTATGCAGGATGCCCTGAATTTTCTTTCAATTTCTTTCAGTGCAAATTGGGTGCTCTGGGGTGGAGCTCCATTTTCGCTACCCCAATGCATTTCCCCCCCCCTTCTAAACAGCAGCCCACCCTTGGGCATGAATGCCACAGCTGGCACGTGGAGTCATATCTGCTGGCACATGAGCTGTTGCCCTAGCTCAGCTCCAACCAGGGGTGGGCAGCAGGCAGGACGGGGTGGAACGCAGTTCCACCGGCAGATACAGTATAAAGATCTGTGCACAGCTCCAGCTGATCGGCGGCTATCACTTCCTGGATTACTGGTCTTGATTCAGCTCTCCTTTTTTTCCCCTGCTGCTGCTGCTGCTGCTGCTGCACTCCTTGCTTTTCTCCTCTTTCCTCCTTCCTGGCCTCGGACGAGCTTCCCTCTCTCCTGCCCAGCTCCCCTCCAGCGTCACGCGGCTACCTCCCACCTGAGGTGCAAGCAAAAGGCATGGGTAGAAGCAGCACTGGCAGCATTTATTATTATTATTATTATTATTATTATTATTATTATTATTTTATTATTATTATTATTATTACTACTACTACTATTACTACTATTATTATTATTATTATTTATTAGATTTGTATGCTACCCCTCTCCGTAGACTCAGGGCGGCTCACAGCAATAATAAAAACAATGTACAACAAATCTGATATTTAAAAATATCTAAAATCCCCTTATTTAAAAAGCAAGATGGCAGCACCTGTTCACCTAACTACCCAACCGGAGGCAGGGTGGGTGACCCAGGAAGGAGAGTGCAGGAAACACGAAGCAAATTGTCACCCCAGCGAACGACACTTGTAAGGTTGTAAGTTGAGGACTAAACACTTCACTTGAATAATGATGATCGTTCAAGCCACTCACACCTGGTCACATGGCCGGCAAGCCACTCCTACCCAGTCACATGACCATTAAGCCACACCCACAAAATAAGCCACACCCACAGTGTGGCAGTAAAAATTTTGGCTTCCCGTTACTGGCTCCAACGTCTATGTGTGTGCTGGCCAGCTGATTTTTGTCTTGCACAATGGCTCTGGGAAAGTGTTTTTGGCTTCCAGAGAGCCTCCAGGGGGACGGGGGAGAACGTTTATTCCTCTACCAGCTCCAGGGAAGCCTTTGGAGCCTGGGGAAGGCAAAACATGACCTTACTGGGCCCACTAGAGAGAGCCTCCGGAGGGCAGGGAAAGCTATTTTCACCCTCCCCAGGCATTGAATTATGAGCGTGGGCACTCGCGCATGCGTGATAGCATGTGTGCATGCTCTTTCGACACCCGAGGGAAAAAAGGTTCACCATCGCTGCTTTAGAGGTTCGTGGGCTTCACACACAGGTAGCCTTCAATTTACGACAGTTAATTTAGTGACCGTTCAAAGTTACAACGGCACTGAAAAATGTGACTTATGACCATTTGTCACAGTAACGACCTTTGAAGCACATTCATGACAGCATTGGGTTGCTAGCCAGAAGGGTCACACTGAGAACCGGTAGCAAAAATGGAGCTGCAGGGACAGCTCGGCATCGCCTGTATGCGCCCCAGCAAGATTTTGCTCCTGTACATGTGCATACGTAGAAGCAATGTCGTCTGGCGGGCCCCAGGAAAAGAGCCTTTTCTGTGGTGGCCCCGACCCTCTGGAATCAACTCCACCCGGAGATCAGGACTGCCCCCACCCTCCTTGCCTTTCGCAAACTCCTTGAAATCCACCTCTGCCGTCAGGCATGGGGAAATTGATTCCACTGGGCCGTTCCATTTTATGTATGATTTGTTTTGGGATGTATTTATGAAACAATCACCAAAATCTTAATAATCAGGGGTGGGCTGCTGCCCGGACCTAGGTGGGGGGATGCAGTGGGGTAGTGAAAATGGAGCTCCACTCCAGAACACCCAATTTCCCAAATATGCCCATGTCGCACTAACACTCCGCAGTCTGCATTGGTTGCCGATCAGTTTCCGGTCACAATTCAAAGTGTTGGTTATGACCTATAAAGCCCTTCATGGCATTGGACCAGAATATCTCCGAGTCCGCCTTCTGCCGCACGAATCCCAGCGACTGGTTAGGTCCCACAGAGTTGGCCTTCTCCGGGTCCCGTCGACGAAACAATGTCATCTGGTGGGACCCAGGGGAAGAGCTTTCTCTGTGGTGGCCCCAACCCTCTGGAATCAATTCCTCCTGGAGATCAGGTCTGTCCCCACCCTCCTTGCCTTGCCTTCTGTAAACTCCTTAAAATCCACCTCTGCCCTCAAGCATGGGGAAATTGATTCCCCTGGGCCGTTCCATTTTATGTATGATTGTTTTTTTTATATATTAATGGGTTTTAAACTGTTTTTTAATCATCAAATTTGTACTGACAGTGAAACAGATGAAACAATCGATCACATACTCAGCTGCTGCAAAATTATTGCACAGACTGACTACAAGTATAGACATGATGCTGTGGCACAGATGATCCACTGGAACTTGTGCCGGAACTACCATTTACCAGTAGCAAAGAACTGGTGGGATCATAAGCCCGAAAAGGTGGTCGAAAATGAGCAAGCAAAACTTCTGTGGGATTTCCGACTTCAGACTGACTGATTTATAAGAAGGAAAGTCCTAAATAGGTGGGTGGCATGTTATCTCATCTTGTTTCTTTCTTTCTTTCTTTTTTTCACGATGTGGAGGTGGTGGAAACTTGAAAAACTAGAAGTTGAGGTTCAATTCATCCCAGAGAGATTTGCCTTCGGCTGCAGACCCTTTAATCAGAACTGCAGAAAGAGCAATTGCTGCCAACCTGCCTTCCATTGAGGGCCTGTATATTGCACGAGTCAGAAAGAGGGCGGGGAAAATATTTACTCACCCCTCGCATCCTGGACACAAATTGTTTCAACTCCTACCCTCAAAACGTCGCTACAGAGCACTGTACAGCAAAACAACTAGACACAAGAACAGTTTTTTCCCGAATGCCATCACTCTGCTAAACAAATAATTCCCTCAACACTGTCAAACTATTTACTAAGTCTGCCCTACTATTAGTACTAGTTTTTTCTCATCATTCCTATCACCCATTTCCTCCCACATATAAGTGTAAGTTGCTGCTTGTATCCTTCAGATTTTTATATAATATTATTAACAGATACAGGCACATTATCTATATCTATTATCAATCTGTATAGTCTGGAGAACAGAAGGAAAAGGGGGGACATGATCGAAACATTTAAATATGTTAAAGGGTTAAATAAGGTCCAGCAGGGAAGTGTTTTTAATAGGAAAGTGAACACAAGAACAAGGGGACACAATCTGAGGTTAGTTGGGGGAAAGATCAGAAGCAACGTGAGAAAATATTATTTTACTGAAAGTAGTAGATGCTTGGAACAAACTTCCAGCAGATGTGGTTGGCAAATCCACAGTAACTGAATTTAAACATGCCTGGGATAAACATATATCCATCCTAAGATAAAATACAGGCAATAGTATAAGGGCAAACTAGATGGACCATGAGGTCTTTTTCTGACGTCAATCTTCTATTTTTCGATGTTATATAAGAGGAGAGATATTTAATTTTAGCTTGTGCTCTTATAAATTAAAGTTCTGGAATTGAGTTAAATTTAAAAGGTTTAGAAATGGAAGATATGTGAGGAAAATAGTTGTTTGATGTAAGAAGGGAATGTTATACAGTATATTAATATCTTTACGCACAGATACTGTGTTTCTTTTATATTATGCATGTTTTATTTTATGTTGGAGAAAAAAATAAAAAGTTTATTTTAAGAAAAATTCTATTAATATTGATTGTTTCCTCATTGCTTATTTGACCCCTATGACAATCATTAAATGTTGTACCACATGATTCTTGACAAATGTATCTTTTTCTTTTATGTACGCTGAGAGCATCTGCACCAAGACAAATTCCTTGTGTGTCCAATCACACTTGGCCAATAAAGAATTCTGTTCTATTAAAAAGAAGAATCTGCTCAGTTTATGGATGATTTTAGAATTCCTTTCATTTGTGGGTGTGGTTTTATATGCATCCTTCGTGGTTACAGCCAGTTTCTCAATCTTGGTATAACGTTAAGTTTTCTGCAGCCTCACGCCTTTACCTCCTGCCAGCCAATTCACCGGGCGAGTTGAAATAATCCCAGCAACAACAACAACACCTTGACATTATGTTTCCTGGTACTGTATTTCTTTATGTGCATAGCATGCTTTTTAATTAGGAGGCAACCTAAATCTAACTTATGTAAGATGTCAATCATTCAATCTAAAGGTAGGTAAACCTGTTAGCAGTCGATTCATCTGTTTTGGAGACACGGAGAGGTGACATATAATTTACGATCAAAATCAGGATCAGAATTTAAATTTATTTGTTTGTTTATTTGAATTTATTTGAAGAGGACAGGCTCAAAATACAGAAAGATCTAGACAGATTAACACTATGGGCCCACACTAACAACATGATGTTCAACGTCGACAAGAGCAAAGTCCTTCACCTTGGTAAAAAAAAAAACCTAGAAACACATACAGCCTGGGAGAAACCCCACAGTAGTGACTGCGAAAGAGATCTTGGAGTCTTGGTGGATAATCAACTAAACATGAGCCAGCAGTGTGCAGCAGCGGCCAAAAAAGCTAACACAATCCTAAGCTGCATCAACAGAGGGATACACTCCAAGACCAGGGAAGTATTAATACCACTCTACTACGCCCTGGTCAGACCACATCTGGAGTACTGCATCCAGTTCTGGTCACTACACTTCAAAAGAGACATTGAAACTCTGGAGAAGGTGCAGAAAAGAGCAACCAAAATGATTAGGGGACTTGAAACCAAGACTTACAAAGAGAGATTGCGGGAACTGGGCATGGATAGCCTAGAGAAAAGGAGGGCCAGAGGGGACATGATAGCTGTATACAGGTATATGAGGGGTTGCCACAGAGAGGAGGGGGCCACTCTATTCTCCAGAGGACGAGGAACAACGGCTGGAAGCTGACCAAGGAGAGATTCAACCTGGAAATAAGGAAGAACTTCCTGACGGTCAGAGCGATCAACCAGTGGAACAACCTGCCTGCGGAGGTTGTGAACTCCCCAACTCTGGACACTTTCAAGAGGAGATTGGACTGCCATTTGGCCGGGGTGCTTTAGGATACCTGCTCAGGCAGGGGGTTGGACTTGATGACCTGCATGGTCCCTTTCAACTCTAACAATAAATAAATAAAATAAATAAATAAATTTATATGCCGTCCCTCTTTCAGGACTCGGAGCCAGATGATGCAGTTGTACAACCTTTTTTTTTTACTATGGTTGTTAAGTGAATTACTGCGGTTATTAAGTCATTCATATGGTCACCTGATGAATCTGTCCTTGCCCATTGACTTTGCTTGTTAGAAGCCAGTTGGGAAGATCACAGATGGTGATAGCAATAGCAATAGCATTTAGACGTTTGTTTGTTTGTTTGTTTGTTTGTTTGTTTGTTTGTTTGTTTTGATTTTTAGGCTGCCCTTCTCCAGAGACTCAGGGTAGTTTACAACATAAAGAATAAACACATAAACATAGCACGGTAGAAACTGAAGTTTAAACCAAACCAATTTAAAAACTAGAATCCATTAAGCATACTAGTCCATAACGCATGGGGGGGAATTATTGACCCCCTCAGAGAGGGTCCGCAACTTGGGCGTCCTCCTCGATCCACAGCTCACATTAAAGAACCATCTTTCAGCTGTGGCGAGGGGGACGTTTGCCCAGGTTTGCCTGGTGCACCAGTTATGGCCCTATCTGGACCGGGACTCACTGCTCACAGTCACTCATGCCCTCATCACCTCGAGGCTCGACTACTGTAATGCTCTCTACATGGGGCTACCTTTGAAGAGTGTTCGGAAACTTCAGATCGTGCAGAATGCAGCTGCGAGAGCAATCATGGGCTTCTCTAAATATGCCCATGTCACACCAACACTTCGCAGTCTGCATTGGTTGCCAATCAATTTCCAGTCACAATTCAAAGTGTTGGTTATGACCTATAAAGCCCTTCATGGCATCGGACCAGAATATCTCCGGGACCGCCTTCTGCCGCACGAATCCCAGCGACCGATTAGGTCCCACAGAGTTGGCCTTCTCCGGGTCCCGTCAACTAAATAGGGGAAGAGCCTTCTCTGTGGTGGCCCCGACTCTCTGGAACCAGCTTCCCCTGGAGATTAGAACTGCCCCCACCCTCCTTGCCTTCCGTAAACTCCTTAAAACCCACCTTTGCCGCCAGGCATGGGGGAATTGAGATATCTCCCCCAGGCCTATACAATTTATGCATGGTATGTTTGTATGTATGTCTGATTAATAATGGGGTTTTTAAAATGTTTTTAAATTATTAGATTTGTTCTATTGCTGTTGTGAGCCGCCCCGAGTCTACGGAGAGGGGCAGCATACACAGGGCCGCCGATAGACCGGTACTACTGGGAGTGGTGTCACTGGCCTGGGGAAATTGAATAATGGGGGGGGCGCTTCTCCTGCTGAGCCCAGTCCTCTCCCGGTGGCTTTCGGCTCCTCCCGCCGAGGAGCTGCAAGGCTGGCCTCGGAGCCCCGCGCGGCCAGCGTTCCCTCGTGCCCGGCGGGCTCTCCTTTCCTAAACCCCCGCCAACCCCCTCCTTCCCTTCCCGCCCTGCCCTCCTTCCCCGAGGCGTCCCTTGCCCATCATCCCCTGCCGGGCAATGGGGCAACAGGACTGCTAGATGGGCAGCTCTTCCGGCGAGAGTGGGCAAGGCGCGCCCTTCTCAGCTCTCGGCCTCCGCCCGCGCAGAAAGCATCCTTCCTCGCACCCAGCGCCGGCCATGGGGGCTTCCGCCGCCGCCATCCACAACCGCAAGGCCCCCCGAGGAGCCGCGTGGGTCTCCAGCCTTCTCCTGGTGAGTCACCGCGGCAAGGATGCGGGCGAGGGAGAAAGGGAAGAACCCGGCGCCTCGGGCGCTTCCCTCTTGCGGTAGAGGGGTAGGTGGTTTGTGGGGAGCGGGGGAGGGAAGGAGCCGGCATAGTCAAAATCACAATTTCTTTCATTTCTTTTTCTTTCTTTCTCTATTTCTCTCTTGCTCTTTCATTCTTTTTTCTTTATCTTTCTTTCTTTCTTTCTCTTGTTTTCTCTCCTTCCTTCCGTCTTTCCATTTCTTTCATTCCCCCTCTCTTTTTATTTCTCTTTCATTCTCTTTCTTTCCTCTTTCTTTCTTTTGTTTCTTTTTCTTTCTTTCTTTCTTTCTTTCTCTCTTTCTCTCTTTCTCTCTTGCTCTTTCATTCTTTTTTTCTTTCTCTTGCTTTCTTTCTTCCTCTTTCTTTCTCTCCTTCCTTCCCTCCTTCCATTTCTTTCATTCCCCCTCTCTCTTTTTATTTCTCTTTCATTCTCTTTCTTTCTTTCTCTTTCTTCCTCTTTTTCTTTCTCTCTTTTACCTTCCCTTCCTCTATTTCTTCTTTTCTTTCTCCTTCCTACCTTCTTCCCTCCCTCCCTCCCTCCCTTCAGTCCTTCCTCTCTTACTCTCCCCTTTCATAAGTTTCCTTCCTTCCTTCCTCTGTTCCTGTCCCTTCCCCCTTTCTTTCTTTCTTTCTTTCCTTCCCTCCCTCCATTTCTTGCTTTCCTTCTCCTTCCTCCCTTCTTTCCTCCCTCACTCCCTTCTTTCACTCCTTCCTCTCTTACTCTCCCCTTTCACACCTTTCCTTGCTTTCTTTGCACCCTTCCTCTATTCCTGTCCCTTCCCTCTTTCCTTCCTTCCCACCCTCTGTCCATTCATTCACCCATTCCTCTCTTGATCGCCCCTTTTACCATTCCTTCCTTCCTTCCTTCCTTCCTTCCTTCCTTCATAGCTCGCCCTCGCCTTTCTTCCCTTCCTTCCAGGTGGGAGTGCCCCCTCAAGACACCCGCCTGACTGCTGGTACCCTGCTTTTTCTCTCCCCTCGTCCTTTCCAGCTCCTCTCCGGTGGCTGCCGGGTGTGGGATCCCCCTCCCCTCTCCCCTCGCTAGAAAGCACATGGTTTTTTCAACAAGAAGGGAGAAGTGCCAAGGAGCTGTAAATAAGCCTCGCTCCGCCTGACCGATGCCAGGATCTTTCTTTCCCTTGTCACTCCTGCTTCTTTCTTTCTCCTGGACGAGTCCACACAATCGGCTTAACCCAGTTCCTGAAATAGCCTATGGCAGTGCTTCCCAACCTTGACAACTTGACGATATCTGGACTTCAACTCCCAGAATTCCCCAGCCAGCATTCGCTGGCTGGGGAATTCTGGGAGTTAAAGTCCAGATATCTTCAAGTTGCCAAGGTTGGGAAACACTGGCCTATGGGACCGCCTCGCTTGGCGTGAAGCGGGAAATGATCCCCGGGGGATGGAGTGGCTTGGCGACTTAAAATAGTTTTAAAATGGTGGGGGGCCCAGACACTTAGGCTGTATGGGGCCCCAAAATTCCTGATGGTGGCCCTGGGCATACAATAGATAGATAGATAGATAGATAGATAGATAGATAGATAGATAGATAGATAGATAGATAGATAGATAGATAGATAAGCAAATAAGCAAATAAGCAAATAAGCAAATAAGCAAATAAGCAAATAAGCAAATAAGCAAATAAGCAAATAAGCAAATAAGCAAATAAGCAAATAAGCAAATAAGCAAATAAATAAATAAATAAATAAATAAATAAACAAACAAACAAAATACTAAAATCCAATTTAACAAGCCTAAAACCCATATCATTAAAACCATTCAGTCACATTCATCCAGTGATGGGCCCCTGCACGTACGGTCAGGTACACAGAACTGGTAGAAAAATTTTGGTCAGAAATGCAGAACCGGTTAAAAAAAATAGATTTTTTTTTTTCTTTTTTCCCTCTTCTGGGCTCTGGGTATGTTTTTCCCGTTGCAGTAAATGATGTTGAATGTGTATAATTTTAGAAGAGCTGTGCATGTGGGTTTGTGTGTACATACAGTTTATATAGTAAGATAATATATATTTTTGTGTGCCTGTGTGTAATATGCATGTACACATGTGGCATATATACATAGAATTAAATAGTATACAGTGATACCTTGTCTTACAAACTTAATTGGTTCCGGGACGAGGTTCTCAAGGTGAAAAGTTTGTAAGATGAAACAATGTTTCCCATAGGAATCAATGGAAAAGCGATTAATGCGTGCAAGCCCAAAACTCACCCCTTTTGCCGTCCGAAGCGCCCGTTTTTGCACTGCTGGGATTTCTCTGAGGTTCCCCTCCATCGGAAACCCCACCTCCGGACTTCTGTGTTTTTGTGATGCTGCAGGAGAATCCCAGCATCGCAAAAACAAGCGCTTCACTGGCAACGGAAGTCCGGAGGTGGGGTTTCCCAGTGAAGGGAGCATCAGTGAAATCGCAGCATCGCAAAAACACCGAAGTCCTCAAAACCCACCTCCAGACCTCTGTGTTTTTGCGATGCTGCGATTTCACTGAGGCTCCCCTCGCTGGGAAACCCCACCTCCGGACTTCCGTTGCCAGCAAAGCACCCATTTTTGCACTGCTGGGATTCCCCTGCTGGGATTCCCCTGCAGCATCATAAAAACACAGAAGTCCAGAGGCAGGGTTTCCCATGGAGGGGAGCCTCAGTGGAATTCCAGCAGCGCAAAAATAGGTGCTTCGCTGGCAACGGAAGTCCGGAGGCGGGGCATCCCAGGGCCGGCGGTGGGTTTGTAAGGTGAAAATAGTTTGTAAGAAGAGGCAAAAAAATCTTAAACCCCGGGTTTGTATCTTGAAAAGTTTGTAAGACGAGACATTTGTAAGACGAGGTATCACTGTATTTTGGATGTTCAGTAATAGTAAGGGAAATTGTATCTCAATCGTACAACAACCGCTGATGTTATAGGACGTATAAATATATAAAGAATGAAATGTGTTGATAACAGTTCAAAAAGGATGGGGGGTTATGTTGTGTTATGTTGTGTTGTTTGTCTCATAAGATGTAAGTACATTTCAACAAACAAATAAGTATATTGTAAAACGATAGATTATGTACTGTCTTATTTTTAATGTTTATACAATAAAAAAATATTTTTTAAAAAAATAATGAAATGCCAAGAGTCGGACTCAGCTGAATGGATTACATCATCATTCTCTGAAATTGAGATATCTCTGCTGCTGTTATTAAGTAAGCCCTGGCAGCTTGCAAAGGATTGCTTAATATGTATGCTTTTTTATGTGATGCTTTTAAATCTGTTTGAGCTAATTAAAAAAAACCCTAAAATGCCTTTATTCAATGGTTTGCTTATTGTCTCTGGATCTAAAAGAATCATTTGCCTGGGCAGCTGATCCGTGCCCTGACATTTTACAAGCACTTGGTCATCCAACTTCTTTCATAGAAGTTTTATTACATAAGGTATTAGCTCATTAACACAATAATAGAAGGAAGCTCCAATCTTCCCCTTTTCTATTCTTGCAAAGCCTATCCGTGGCGGTTGGTAATCCAGTTGCAGAAATAGGTGGAAGTAAAAATGAAATTCATTCCATGATTAAACTGGAACTGTGCCAGCATACGCAGAAGCCCATGAACAGTAAAGCAACATTTTTCGAGTCTAAGTTTTGATGGCTCTTGAATACCTGTGCCTCTTTCATCCAAATACAAAACTGTTGTGATTCAGTCTGAGGCTCCTCAGGGAACGGCTGGAACTCTGCCGGCTCCATGCTCAGAGGGGGAGGATGAGGAACAGGAGGAGGAGGAGGACCAGGCAGATGGGGAAGAGGAATGTCAGGACAAGGAGGAGGGAGAACAGCCTGAGACCCCCAGTGGGGAGCTCTCCCCAGCAAGTAGCCTGGAGTCATTACATGAGAACGCACAAGCCATCATAGATATGAGGCAGAGAAGGGCAGCACAACGAAGGGGACAATTAGCCAGGTATTTCCATCCCTAATAGGCAACAGCTGGGTTTGGGTGTGGTTCTCCTCAGAAAGGTTGAAAAGGCAGGCCCGCCCTTCCTGTATTGTGGAGAGTTATCTTTTGGGAGTCCTGTGACCTTGCTTCAATCCTTGGCGTCTCTGATTCTGGCTTGTGGCCTCGAAGGCTGAAAACTTGGGAGAGGCGTGGGTTTTATTATCTACAGTGGTGTGTGTGCCAGCAAGAAGCCTGTTGTATTGTCTGGCCGTCGTGACTTTTCTGTGAAGCTTCATAGCATTCCAGTTTGTAAGAACAGTTTTTGTTATCTGTGTTTGTTTTCAAAGATATAAAATGACTTTGCTTTTTACCAGCGTGTCTGGATACTCTTTTTAGTTGGTGTTGACGTCTGGGGGAACCCAGACAGAACACAAAACTAGTGTTCAAAATAAGTTAACACCTTTTTTGCTGAAAGACCTGGAGAATCAATTGTCCTTCTTTAATAATAATAATAATAATTTATTGGATTTGTATGCCGCCCCTCTCCGCAGACTCGGGGCGGCTAACAACAATAATAAACACAACATGTACAATCCGATAATAAAAAACAACTAAAAACCCCTATTATAAAACCAAACATACACACAGACATACCATGCATAACTTGTAATGGCCTAGGGGGAAGAGCTATCTCAACTCCCCCATGCCTGGCGGTATAAATGAGTCTTGAGTAGTTTACGAAAGACAGGGAGGGTGGGGGCAGTTCTAATCTCCGGGAGGAGTTGGTTCCAGAGGGCCGGGGCCGCCACAGAGAAGGCTCTTCCCCTGGGGCCCGCCAAACGACATTGTTTAGTCGACGGGACCAGGAGAAGGCCAACTGTGTGGGACCTTATCGGTCACTGGGATTCATGCGGTAGCAGGCGGTTCCAGAGGTAATCTGGTCCAATGCCATGTAGGGCTTTAAAGGTCATGACCAACACCTTCCTGTAGTTTTAAGTTTTCAGCTCATGATCTCTTCCGTTTGGGGACTCATATCAAATGGAGCTTGAAAATCCTTATCAAAAATAGATAATTTTCATGACAAGGTCAGCTAAGGTTAGACCTAATAGATAATATTATTTTCCCAGGTAATAATTACCACATGAAAATAAAGCATTAAACTTTAAAAACCCCAAAGGTGAGGTCACTGGATTAGAAGCAGAATCTGCAATATTGTACCTGTCTTCCTTTCCAGCGAAAATCTGATTCCCTCAAGTTTGTATAATTTTTCCCACTTGCAAATGTAGAAGATGATATTGCTATTAGTTAAGGCTGCACTTCTAAAACTGTTTCAGTTTTACATTGTGCAGGGGTGGGCAAAGATGGCCCCGTTATGACTTATGGACTTCAACTCCCAGAATTCCTGAGCCAGCATGGGATAATTCTGGGAGTTGAAATACACAGGTTGTGAAAGGGTCGTAGTTTATTTATTTATTTATTTATTAGATTTGTATGCCACCCCTCTCCGTAGACTCGGGGAGGCTCACAACAATAACAAGAACAATGTAAAAACAAATCTAATAATTTAAAAAACACTAAAAACCCCATTATTAAAAGCAAACACACACACAAACATTCCATGTATAAACTGTATAGGCCCGGGGGAGATGTGTCAGTTCCCCCATGCCTGACGGCAGACATGGGTCTTAAGAACTTTACGAAAGGCAAGGAGGGTGGGGGCAGTTCTAATCTCCAGGGAGAGCTGGTTCCAGAGGGTCGGGGCCGCCACAGAGAAGGCTCTTCTCCTGGGTCCCGCCAAACGACATTGTTTAGTCGACGGGACCCGGAGAAGGCCAACTCTGTGGGACCTAATCGGTCACTGGGATTCGTGCGGCAGAAGGCGGTCCTGGAGATATTCTGGTCCGATGCCATGAAGGGCTTTATAGGTCATAACCAACACTTTGAATTGTGACCGGAAACTGATCGGCAACCAATGCAGACTGCGGAGTGTTGGTGTAACATGGGCATACCTAGGGAAGCCCATGATTGCTCTCGCAGCTGCATTCTGCACGATCTGAAGTTTCCGAACACTTTTCAAAGGTAGCCCCATGTAGAGAGTTGTCCACCCCTGTGTTGTGAGTCTAATTCCTATTTGAAACTTCAGACTTTGCTAGTTGACTTTTGCAAATTTTTGATAGATACTTATTATTCTTTAAGCAGAAAATTGATCTCTCGTGAGCACACTCTCCCTTTCTCACCCTGCCTATTTGTTGGGATATGTATAAGAGTGTTTCTCAACCTTGGCAGATATCAAAAGCGTGGACTCCAACTCCCAGGATTATCCAACCACCAGGGAATTTTCCCAGATGGCTGGAGCATTCTGGGAATTGCAGTTGGCACCTCTGAAAACTTCCAAGATTGAGAAACATCAACATCAAAGGCGTTGGTGTGTTTATGCATCATAAACACACCAATGAATTTTTCCTTTACATTTTCTCATAAAATCCATGCAAACATATTCAGCTGTGACAAGTGTCGTGTGAAGTATTAATACCATAATGCCTTGGTAGGAGAACAGTTGCAATATTGCATCCAGTTTTGGTCACCATGATATAAAAAAGATGCAAAGACTCTAGAAAGGGTGCAAAGAAGAGCAATAGAGATGATTGAAGGACTGAATGCTAAAACATATTGTTGGAATTCATCATTGGAATATATTGCTATGCAACAACTACAGCAATATTCAGCCAGCAGATGGCAATGTTTACAAGTTTGCATCTATGGTATACAGCAGTGGTCCCCAACGTTTTTTTCACCAGGGACCAGTTTCAGCAAGACAATTTTTCTATGGCCCAGTGGGGGCGGAAAGGGGCGTGGTTGGGGGCGGGATTAAGCATGGGGGTGCTGGTTCCCCCCGCCCCTCTTTCCCGCCATCGTCCTGTGGCCAGCAGAACCTGCCTCCCAAGCCCTCTTGCCCAGCGGGAGCTAAGCGCTGGAGAGAGGGGGTCAGGCTTGCCCTCCTGCCTCCCCCCAGCCAAAAACGCAAAAGCGCCCCGCGGCAGAAGCCAAAAGAGGCTTGAGCCTCTCGGTCCTTCCCGCCCCTTTGCCCCATCCATCGTCCTGTGGCCGGCAGAACCTGCCTCCTGAGGCCTCTTGCCCGGCAGGAGGCGAAGCGCTGGAGGGAGGGGGTGGCGGCATGAGGGCTGGCAGCTGCTGACTCCACGGACCGGTGCAACATGCCCCGCGGCCCGGTACTGGTCCGCGGCCCGGTGGTTGGGGACCCCTGGTATACAGTGTTCCCTCGATTTTCGCGGGTTCAAACTTCGCAAAAAGTCTATACCACGGTTTTTCAAAAATATTAATTAAAAAAATATTAATTAAAAAAATAAGCTAGGTGAGGGGTGGGGGTGGCATAAGAATCCTTTGGTGGGATAATAATAATTAATTATTATTATTAATAACCCTAACCCTAACCCTAACCCTTGAAAATGTCCAAAGATATTTCACCAGAAGAGCCCTTCACTCCTCCACTCGAAACAGAATATCCTACGAAAATAGACTAACAAATAGACTAACATGCCTGGGATAAACATATATCCATCCTAAGATAAAATACAGAAAATAGTATAAGGGCAGACTAGATGGACCATGAGGTCTTTTTCTGCCGTCAGACTTCTATGTTTCTATGTTTCTAACAATCCTGGGCCTGGAAAGCCTAGAACTATGGCGCCTAAAACACGGTTTGAGTATTGCCCACAAGATCATATGCTGCAACGTCCTACCGGTCAATGACTACTTCAGCTTCAACCGCAACAACACAAGAGCTCAGATTCAAACTTAATACGAACCGCTCCAAACTTGACTGTAAAAAATATGATTTTAACAATCGAGTTATCGAAGCGTGGAACTCATTACCGGACTCAATTGTGTCAACCCCTAACCCCCAACATTTCTCCCTTAGACTCTCCACGATTGACCTCTCCAGGTTCCTAAGAGGCCAGTAAGGGGCGTACATAAGTGCACTGATGTGCCTATCGTCCCCTGTCCAATTGTCTTTCCTTTCTTTCATCTATCATATATATCAGAGGTCCCCAACCGCTGGTCCGCGGACCGGGACCGGGCCGTTGGGGTTTTCCAGCCGGTCCGCGGCGCCGCTGCCCTCCCGGCAGAGGACATTATACAGGACAGGGTGGGGCGTCGGGCAGGGCGGGGAGAATCAGGAGGCTCCTTTGGCGGCTGGGGGCTGCCTGGCTTTGTGATTTTGGCTGGGGGGGGAGTTAGGAAGGTCCTACTTCTCCCCCCCCCAGCCAAAAACTCAAAGCCTATCTGCTGGATACGGGCGATGAGCGGGACGAGCGGCGCGGAAGCCGGTGGCTGTGGCAGCTGCTGCAAGAGGCTTCCGCACCGCTCTGTCCCACTCATCGCCCGTATCCAGCAGATAGGCTTTGAGTTTTTGGCTGGGGGGGGGAGAAGTAGGACCTTCCTAAGTCCCCCCCCCAGCCAAAAACTCAAAGCCTATCTGCTGGATACGGGCGATGAGTGGGACAGAGCGGCGCGGAAGCCTCTTGCAGCAGCTGCCACAGCCACCGGCTTCGGCGCCGCTCGTCCCGCTCATTCCCCGTGTCTGGCAGAAGCTGCTGCCCGAGTGCTCCTGGCTGGCGGGATTCAAAGTGCTGGGGTGGGGGGTGTCCTGACAGCCCCCCACCCCAGTGCTTCGCCTCCCGCTGGGACACCCCCCACCCCAGCACTTTGAATCCCGCCGGCCAAGAGCACTCGGGCAGCAGCTTCTGCCAGACACGGACAATGAGCGGGACGAGCGGCGCCGAAGCCGGTGGCTGTGGCAGCTGCTGCAAGAGGCTTCCGCGCCGCTCGTCCCACCCATTGCCCGTATCCAGCAGAAGCTGCTGCCCGAGTGCTCTTGGCCGGTGGGATTCAAAGTGCTGGGGTGGGGGGTGTCCCAGCGGGAGGCAAAGCACTGGGGTGGGGGGCTGTCGGGACATCCCCCACCCCAGCACTTTGAATCCCGCCGGCCAAGAGCACTCAGGCAGCAGCTTCTGCTGGATACGGGCGATGGGTGGGACGAGCGGCGCGGAAGCCGGTGGCTGTAGCAGCTGCTGCAAGAGGCTTCCGCGCCGCTCTGTCCCACTCATCGCCCGTATCCAGCAGATAGGCTTTGAATTTTTGGCTGGGGGGTGGAGAAGTAGGACCTTCCTAACTCCCCCCCCAGCCAAAATCACAAAGCCAGGCAGCCCCCAGCCGCCAAAGGAGCCTCCTGATTCTCCCCGCGGTGTGGAGAAGAGTGGAGGGCTGCGTCACTAAGCTCCACCCCTCCATAACCCCACCCCCATATGACCAACGCTCCCCCCCCCCCGGGCCGTGGAAAATTGGTCTAGCTTAAAGCCGGTCCCTGGTGCAAAAAAGGTTGGGGACCTCTGATATATATTCTCTTCCTTTCATATATCCTCTCCTCTAAGTTCACTTTTACCCTTATATATATTACTACATGTCTTTTTTTCTTCCTATGTATTTGTGTATTGGACAAATGAATAAATAAATAAATAAAAATAAATAAATAATAATAATAATAATTTATTATATTTGTATGCCGCCCCTCTCCGCAGACTCGGGGCAGCTCACAACAGTAATAAAACAATGTACGATGTGACGAATCTAATGTTTAAAAGAAAACATATTAAAAACCCAACATTTAAAAACCATACAACACAAGCATAACATACATAAAACTATATAAGCCTAGGGGAGATGTCTCAATTCCCCCATGCCTGGCGATATAGGTGGGTCTTAAGCAATTTATTTATTTTATTTATTTATTTATTTATTTATTTATTTATTTATTTATTATTTAGATTTGTATGCCGCCCCTCTCCGAGGACTCGGGGCTCACAGCAGAGAAAAACAAATCATAAATAATCTATGAAAGACAAGGAGGGTTGGGGCAGTTCTAATCTCTGGGGGGAGTTGATTCCAGAGGGCCGGGGCCGCCACAGAGAAGGCTCTCCCCCTGGGGACCGCCAGACAACATTGTTGTTTAGTCGACAGGACCCAGAGAAGGCCAACTCTGTGGGACCTTATTGGCCGCTGGGATCTGGCCAGCCAAGGTGAATGGGACCAGTGCTGGCGGAGTTGCCTACTGCCGCTGCCTTTAAGTAGGATGAGACATCAGGGAGTTTGGGGGCAGCTAGGAGTGGAGAAGATGTTGAAAGAAAAAGCAGGGCGTCCTGCATAAGCCACGCCCACAGTGTGGTAGTAACCTTCAGTGGTTACAGCTGAAAACAGAGCTCCATTTTCGCTGGCAGAGCACATGGGCCTCCAGAGGTGCCCCTGACATGAGTGACGTCAGGCTGGCCACGTCCACCCTAGTCCTCCTAGGTCAGACATAACCCTGACGCAGCCTTTAATGAAATCGAATTGATACCCCTGGCTTAAGGTCTCCTACTCAAATAGAGGGTTGAACCAGAAGACCTCCAAGATCCTTTCCAACTCTGTTATTCTGAGTAAATATTTTGACATCTAAAGTAAAATCAAATCGAGTTATCGAAGCGTGGAACTCATTACCGGACTCAATTGTGTCAACCCCTAACCCCAAAACACTTCTCCCTTAGACTCTCCACGATTGACCTCTCCAGGTTCCTAAGAGGCCAGTAAGGGGCGTACATAAGGGCACTGATGTGCCTTTCGTCCCCTGTCCAATTGTCTTTCCTTTCTTTCACCTATCTTATATATTCTCTTCCTTTCATATATTCTCTCCTCTAAGTTCACTTTCACCCTCTTTTATATTATCACACGTCTATTTTTCTTCCTGTGTATTTATGTATTGGACAAATGAATAAATAAATAAAATAAATAAATGTGTAAATACCGAATTAGGGAGGCCCAGCTAAGCTTGTGAGAAAGATCCAGGAGTATTTATTATTTATTTGTTTGTTTGTTTGTTAGATTTGTATGCCGCCCCTCTCCGTAGACTAGGAGTACTAAGAAGCCACCCATATATATATATATCATAGTTCCCTCTAAGCTGAGCAGTGAGCAATCGCTCACTTAAAAATTATCATCAACTCAGAGTTTTCCAAACCTGCCCAGAAGCCGAGAGGGAAAGAGTGAGAGGAAGGAGAGAGAGAGGAAGAGAGAGAAACAGATAGAAAAAAGAGAGGAAGGAAAAGAGAAAGAAAAAGAATGGGAGTAAGGAAGAGAGAAAGAAAATCAAAATCTAGTTTGAAACTAGCTCAACTATTTAAGTGGCATTTTGATATTGATAGAGTTGCCCTATTATGAGCTCACTGTTATAGACACACAGTACAGTATTTTATTTTGAAATTCTCTGAGGCAAAACAGGGTGGGTTTTTTATTTGTTTGTTTGTTTCTTTCTTTGTTTCTTTGTTTCTTTGTTTCTTTGTTTGTTTATTTATTATTTTTGTGCCGCCCAGTCCCGAAGGGACTGCCGCTCAGACACTATACTTTTCCGCCCACCCCCCCAAAAAATTAGAGGGAACACTGATATATATATATTTAAAGAAAACCTAACAAAGTACTTGGCTCCATTAACAGAAACATCATGTTCGGATCACTGGAGGGAATGATTTCTTTCTACGCTGTGCTGATTAGAAAAACCAGAAGCCCTTGTTCATTTCTGTGGGTTGCACTTCAAAAGGACATGGAGAGACTGGAGCAGATTCCCTTAAGAAGATGATAAGGGGATCATAAAGTCCTCCGAAGACCAGGAGAAGGAACTTGGTTTGTTCTATCTTTAAAAAAGAGAAGGCTACCAGTTCTTACTCCAACGTCTCTCTTCCATCTGTGAGCTATTTTATTACACTGGGGAACAATTTGTAAAACAATTTGATTTTGAGCTTTTTTATAGTTAATTAGGCATGCTGGTTTCAAAACTGTAGTTAGTTTTCTTCTACCACATCAAGTTTTTTTCTCTATACCTTTCATTCTTTCATTCTTTCATTCTTTCATTCTTTCATTCTTTCATTCTTTCATTCTTTCATTCTTTCATTCTTTCATTCTTTCATTCTTTCATTCTTTCATTCTTTCATTCTTTCATTCTTTCATTCTTTCATTCTTTCATTCTTTCATTCTTTCTTTCATTCTTTCATTCATTCTTTCTTTATTTAATTTATTTAATTTATTGTTAGAGTTGAAAGGGACCATGAAGGCCATCGAGTTCAACCCCCTGCCCAAGCAGGAACCCTATAGTACACCAGTCAAGTGGCAGTTCAATCTTCTCTTAAAAATGTCCAGAGTGTTGGAGTTCACAACGTCCGCTGGTAGGTTGTTCCATTGGTTGATCGCTCTGACCATCAGGAAGTTCCTCCTTATCTCCATGTTGAATCTCTCCTTGGTCAGCTTCCAGCCATTGTTCCTCGTCCGGCCCTCTGTTGCCCTGAAGAATAAAGTGATCCCCTCCTCTCTGTGACATCCCCTTGTATACTTGTAGACTGCTATCATGTCCGCTCTGGCCCTCCTTATATCAGTGATGGTGAACCTATGGCATGGGTGCCACAGGTGGCATGCAGAGCCATATCTGTTGGCACATGAGCCGTTGCCCTAACTCAGCTTCAACATGCATGTATGTGCCGGCCAGCTGTTTTTGGCTTGCTAGAGGCTCTGTGAGGACACTTCCAGAGAGCGTCTGGTGGGGGAGGGTATTTTTACCCTCCCCATCTCCAGGGAAGACTTTGGAGCCTGGAGAGGGCAAAACACGAGCCTACTGGGCCCACCAGAAGTTGGGAAACAGACCATCATCCGTACTGGTAGGAGCCCAATACTGGTATGGCCCCATTATAATCTGTGGAAGGGGCCATAGCTCCCCACTCCTGATTTAAAGGTATTGTATCCAGTAGTGAGTTCCAAATCATCAAAAAGAGGGCGGTGAAAATATTTATTGACCCCTCGCATCCTGGACATAAACTGTTTCAACTCCTACCCTCAAATCGTCACTACAGAGCACTGCACATCAAGACAACTAGACACAAGGACAGTTTTTTGCCGAACGCCATCACTCTGCTAAACAAATAATCCCCTCAACACTGTCAGACTTTCTACTAAATCCGCACTTCTATTTCTACTAGGTTTTTTTCTCATCATTCCTATCATTCTTTTCCTCCCACTTAGGACTGTATGACTGTAACTTGTTGCTTGTATCCGAAGATTTTTATTAATATTGATTGTTTCTTCAGTGCTTATTTGACTCCTATGACAATCATTAAGTGTTGTACCACATGATTCTTGACAAATGTTTCTTTTTCTTTTATGTACGCTGAGAGCATCTGCACCAAGACAAATTCCTTGTGTGTCCAATCACACTTGGCCAATAAAATTCTATTCTATTCTATTCTATTCTATTTATTAGATTTGTATGCTATCCCTCTCCGAAGACTCGGGGCGGCTCATAACAATAATAAAGACAATATTCCAGCGAAAACAAGTCTAATATTAAAAAGCACATAAAACCCTATCATATTTAAAAAAGCAAACCACATATACATACCCAAACATAAATATTAAAAAAGCCTGGGGGAAAGGTGTCTCAACTCCCCCATGCCTGGCGGTATAGATGGGTCTTGAGTAATTTATGAAAGACAAGGTGTGTGGGGGCAGTTCTAATCTCCAGGGGGGAGTTGATTCCAGAGGGCCGGGGCTGCCACAGAGAAGGCTCTTATCCTGGGGCCCGCCAAACAACATTGTTTGGTCGACGGGACCCGGAGAAGGCCAACTCTGTGGGACCTTATTGGTCGTTGGAATTCGTGCGGTAGCAGGCGGTTCTGGAGGTACTTTGGTCCAATGCCATGCAGGGCTTTAAAGGTCATAACCAATACTTTGAATTGTGACCGGAAACTGATCAGCAGCCAATGCAAGCCACGGAGTGTTGCAGAAACGTGGGCGAATCTAGGAAGCCCCACGATGGCTCTCGCGGCCGCATTCTGCACGATCTGAAGTTTCCGAACACTTTTCAAAGGTAGCCCCATGTAGAGAGCATTGCAGTAATCGAACCTTGAGGTGATGAGGGCATGAGCGACTGTGAGCAATGACTCCCTGTCCAAATCATAGGTGGATGGGTGAGCCAGACTGGGAGCAACCCACTGCTGATTGTATCCCTGCTTGGAGATTATTGTACAAGACAGCAAAGGAGGCTCAACACGTACTAGGCATTCATCCTCCCTTTTCTGACCTCTGCAAAAGCAACCTGCTTGCTGAAGAACCCAGGGAAGCGTAACAGTAGACTGAAGGACTTGCCGTTTGACGTCTGAGCCAGACCTCTTCTCCCCGCACCAGTTGTCGCTGTGGGAGATCACAACAGATTCCTTGGCTCACAGGAAGCCATCTCAGACGGCTAAGAGAAGCTGAAGGATCCTTGAATACAGCTCATCTGTCTGGGACCCACACCAGACATAAACATTCTAGAAAATGTCCAGAGATACTTTACCAGAAGAGCCCTCCACTCCTCCACTCGCAACAGAATACCCTACACAACTAGGCTTACAATCCTAGCTTTAGAAAGCTTAGAACTACGTCGCCTTAAACACGACCTAAGCCTAGCCCATAAAATCATCTGCTGCAACATCCTTCCTGTCAATGAATACTTCAGCTTCAACCACAACAAGAAACTGGCACACAACAGATGCAAACTTTAAACTCAACTGCAGGAAAGACGACTTTAGTAACCGAGTAGTTGACGCATGGAACTCACTACCAGACTCTGCGGTATCAACACTTAACCCCCAAAACTTTACCCTTAGATTATCTATGCCAGTGTTTCCCAACCTTGGCCACTTGGAGATATTTGGACTTCAACTCCCAGAATTCCCCAGCCAGAGAATGCTGCCTGGAGAATTCTGGGAGTTGAAGTCCAGATACCTTCAAGTGGCCAAGGTTGGGAAACACTGATCTACACTAACCTCTCCCAATTCATAAGAGATCAGTAAGGGACGTGTTGAGATCCCAAATATTAGATTATATTAGATCAGCGTTTCCCAACCGGTGTGCCGCGGCACACTAGTGTGCCACGAGACACAGTCAGGTGTGCCGCCAAGCTTCAGCTGGGCGGGGCGCTGCCGGTGCCTCCGAGCTCCCACTCGCAGCTGTCCCCCGGTTCCTGCCCGTTGCCGCGGTTTCTGGCGCTCTCCTGCTGGGCCCCAAAGAAGGAAGGCGGGAAAAAGGAGAGCGAGTGGGAGCTCGGAGGCACCGGCAGCGCCCCGCCCAGCTGGAGTTTCCTGGCGTCGGCGGCAAGTGTCCTTTGGGCCCGGCGGGAGGGCACTGGCGGTGGGAGCGGGAGCGTGCTGGCTGCAGCGGCCCCAGGCGGTCGTGGGGAGATGGAGGCAGCGAGAGGGAACATCAGCGCCACCCCTCTACGAGCAGCAAGACCCTCAGCGACGGGGCATGCCGTTTGCCTTTCGGCTCCGTCGCTGAGGCTTTTGCTGCTCGTGGAAGGGAAGGCGCCGATGCCCAAAGCCTCAGCGACGTTTGGCTGCCGGGGGGGTGGGGAGGAGAAAATCCTCCCCCCCCCCTCCAGGAGCAGCAAAAGCCTAAGTGACGGATCGCGCCGTTTCCCTTTCGGCTCCGTCGCTGAGGCTTTTGCTGCTCGTGGAAGGGAAGGCGCCGATGCCCAAAGCCTCAGCGACGTTTGGCTGCCGGGGGGGGTGGGGAGGAGAAAATCCTCCCCCCCCCCTCCAGGAGCAGCAAAAGCCTAAGTGACGGATCGCGCCGTTTCCCTTTCGGCTCCGTCGCTGAGGCTTTTGCTGCTCCTGGAGGGGGGGTTGGCGGTGCCGATGCCAAATGCTTTCCCTCCGCGGTGGGGGGTGGAGGGCAGCCGCAGTCAGCCCCAGGAGACAAAGAGGGAATGAGAGAAAGGAAAGAGACAGAAAGGGAGGGAGAGAAAGAACAAGTGAGAGATAGAAAGGATAGAGAGAAAGGGAATGAGAGAAAGGAAAGAGAGAGAAAGGGAGGGAGAGAAGGAATGAGGGAAAAAGGGAGGAAGAGAGAGAAATTAGAAACATGAGAGAGAAAAGGGGGAAAGACAGGAGAAGTACCCAGAAATGAGACAGTAGTATAAATTTCAGGAGGGATGATTGATGATTGACTGTACAGGTATTTATAAGGGGATGTTACATGGGATTGTATATATGAGGGGGTTATGTATGTATGTATGTATGTATGTATGTATGTATGTATGTATGTATGTATGTATTTATTTATTTATTTATTTATTTATTTATTTATTTATTTATTTATTTATTTATTTATTTATTTATTTATTTATTTATTTATTTGTGTCATTTTGGTTGGTGGTGTGCCCCAGGATTTTATAAATGTAAAAAATGTGCCGCGGCTCAAAAAAGGTTGAAAATCACTGTATTAGATTACTAGAGTTGGAAGGGACCTTGCAGATCACCTAGTCCAACCCACTGCTCAAGCATGAGTTGTTACACCATTTCGGAAAATGGCAGTCCAATCTCCCTTTGGAAGTCTCAAACACGATCGCCTAAAACACAATCTAAGTATTGCCCACAAGATCATATGCTGCAACGTTCTACTTGTCAATGACTACTTCAGCTTCAACCGCAACAACACAAGAGCACGCAACAGATTCAAACTTAATATTAACCGCTCCAAACTTGACTGTAAAAAATATGACTTCAGCAACCGAGTTGTCGAAGCGTGGAACTCGTTACCTGACTCAGTAGTGTCAACCTCCAACATTTCTCCCTTAAACTATCCACGATTGACCCCTCCAGGTTTCTTAGAGGTCAGTAAGGGGCGTGCATAAGTGCACCAGTGTGCCTTCCGTCCCGTCCAATTGTCTCTCCTTATCTCATTTATTATTATTATTATTATTATTATTATTATTATTATTATTATTATTTATTAGATTTGTATGCCGCCCCTCTCTGTAGACTCGGGGTGGCTCACAACAATAACAAGAACAATGTAAAAAACAAATCTAATAATTTTAAAAACACTAAAAACCCCATTATTAAAAGCAAACACACACACAAACATTCCATGTATAAACTGTATAGGGCCGGGGGAGATGTGTCAGTTCCCCCATGCCTGACGACAAAGATGGGTCTTAAGAGCTTTACGAAAGGCAAGGAGGGTTAGGGCAACTCTGATATCTGGGGGGAGTTGGTTCCAAAGGGTCGGGGCCGCCACAGAGAAGGCTCTTCCCCTGGGTCCCACCAAACGACATTGTTCAGTTGATGGGACCCGGAGAAGGCCCACTCTGTGGGACCTAACTGGTCGCTGGGATTCGTGCAGCAGAAGGCGGTCCCGGAGATATTTATCTTTTCTTCCTTTCAAATATGTTTTCCTATACTTTTATGTCTTTTCTTCTATTCTTTATTTATATTATTACATATCTTTCTCTTCAATGTGTATTATGTATTGGACTAACTAACTAACTAACTAACTAACTAACTAACTAACTAAATAAATAAATAAATAAATAAATAAATAAATAAATAAATAAATAAATAAGTGTTGAAGCTCTCACAACGTCTGCAGGCAACTTCTGTTCCACTGGTTGATTGCTTTAGTTCCTCCTTATTTCCAGGTTGAATCTCTCCTTGGTCAGCTTCCATCCGTGATTCCTCATCTGGCCTTCTGGTGCTTTGGAAAACAGTCTGACACCCACCCAGCCCTGTGTGGCAGCCCCTCAAGTATTGGAACACTGCTATCATGTCTCCCCTGGTCCTTCTTTTCCCCACACTGGCCATGCCCAGTTTTTGCAACCGTTCTTTGTATGTTATAATCTCCAGTTCCCTAATCATCCTGGTCATAGTTCCCTCTAAGCTGAGCAGTGAGCAATTGCTCACTTAAAAATCATCATCAACTCAGAGTTTTCCAAACCTGCCCAGAAGCCGAGAGGGAAAGAGTGAGAGGGAAGGAGAGAGAGAGGAAGAGAGGAAGAGAGAGAAACAGATAGAAAAAAGAGAGGAAGGAAAAGAGAAAGAAAAAGAATGGGAGAAAGAAAATCAAAATCTAGTTTGAAACTAGCTCAACTATTTAAGTGGCATTTTGATATTGATAGAGTTGCCCTATTATGAGCTCACTGTTATAGACACACAGTACAGTATTTTATTTTGAAATTCTCTGAGGCAAAACAGGGTGGTTTTTTATTTGTTTGTTTGTTTATTTATTTATTTATTTATTATTTCTGTGCCGCCCAGTCCCAAAGGGACTGCCGCTCAGACACTATACTTTTCCGCCCACCCCCCCAAAAAATTAGAGGGAACACTGATCCTGGTTGCTCTCTTCTGCACTTTTTCTAGAGCTTCAATGTCTTTTTTGTAGTGTGGGGACCAAAACTGGATGCAGTACTCTAATTGTGGTCTCACTAAGGCTTTATACAGGGTGCGTTCGAAAAGTAATGCAATTATTTTTTAAATTATTATTATTATTATTTTTTGCAAATCTTTTTATTGTTTTATAGATACATATATCACAATTTGTTTATACAGTTTACAGGTCTTATCCAACTTTTTTACCGGTTACAGTTGTTATATGGATAATATTAACTTAATACTATGCAATGCAAAACAGGGTAAAAACATTCAAATGGTATTTTCATTTTTTATTTTAAGGTTTGTACTGCTATTTTGTATAAGGTTATACAAATCTTTTCCTTTGAATCCACTCGTGCCAATTGTTCCACATGCTTTTAGTTTCGTTGATTCTGTTTCCCTTAAGTAGGCTTGTCAATTTATCCATTTCTGCACATGTATATATTTTTTCTATTATTAAATTTACATTGGGGGTCTGTTTGTTCTTCCATGTTTGCGCAATTGAAATTCTTGTAGCTGTATTTATGTGAGTCACTAAAAAAAGGGTTTGTTTCGAGTAAGATTTTTTCCAAATTCCGAGGAGCATCCCCTCCGGTGAGTACTCTATTTCCTCCTTCGTGATTTCCTTTAACCATTTGTAAATTGTTTCTCAAATTTTTTGGATTTTAGGGCAGGACCACCACATATGGAAGAAAGTTCCTTTTTCTTTATTGCATTTCCAACATACATTTTGTAGTGCTGGGTAAATTTTGGCAAGTCTTGCCGGTGGTAGATACCACCTGTAAAATAGTTTGTAATAATTTTCTTTATAGGCTGATGATAGGGTAATTTTGGTTATTGTATTCCATGTTTTCTCCCATTCTGCTATATGGATTTTTCTTTGTAGGTTTTTCTCCCAGGCAACCATTGGATTTTTAATCATCTCTTTTTCTTTCTCGTGTTCTAGTAAAATCTGGTATAGTTTGGTTATCTGTTTTTCAGCGTTTCCTGTTAAGATCTTGTCTAGAGTTTGGGTGGAATTTGCTATACCTGGTATTTGTTTATCCTTATTATATCTTGATTTTATTTGTATATATGTCCACTCGTCCATCCTATAATTTTGTATTTCCAATTCTTGTTTAGTTTTAAGTTCTCCATTTGGATGTAAAATATCTTTATATTTTATGGTCTTGGTAGGGTCTATCAAATTCGGATACACTATGGCTTCCATGGTAGATAGCCATCTAGGGATTTTGTTGTAAAATTTTCTTTTAATCTCATACCAGGTTTTAAGAAGAGATTTTCTTATCATGTGTTTATTAAAGACAGTTTGTTTTTGTTTATCGTCTTTCCATAAATAGGCATGCCACCCCAACTGTAGATCATGGCCCTCAAGTACCAGTATTCTTTTATTAGTAAGATTAATCCAATCTTTTAGCCATGTTAGGCACGCTGCAGTGTAATACTGTTTCAGATCGGGGAGTCCTAATCCTCCTCTGTTTTTGGTGTCTTGGAGGTATCTGAATTGAATTCTGGGTTTTTTATTTTGCCAAATAAATTTTGAAAAAGTTTTATTAATCTCTTTTTAAAAAATTTGTTCGATATTAATAGGGGCAGTTTGGAAAAGGTAGAGGAATTTGGGTAAGATGTCCATTTTAATCACCGCGATTCTACCTAACATGGATAGTTTTAAAAAGTAATTTATTGAACAGATTTGAGTTCTTGCTTCACTGCTTCAGGTAGGTAGGACAATTTAACCCTTGATTTGCATTCTAACAGAGGGATCCATTGTTTTATTACAAGGCCAGAGTGTTTGTAACAGATTCTGGGGTTGCGCATAGCGGCTCAAACTAGGAGAGCCAGCTTTGACCCATCAGCCCATGATTTGAAAACAGCACCCCTACCTGAAGATGCTGGCACTCTCTGGAATCTTAAACCTTAGGGCAAAATCTTATCTCTGGTATCCCTTTCAAGGTAAAATCATGCTCCATTTCTTATGATGCTAAGTTGCATTAACAGAGGGATACAATCTAGCACTAGGGAGGAACTAATACTACTCTACAGGGTGCGTTCCAAAAGTAATGCAATTTTTTTTTTTTAAATTTATTGAACAGATTTGCACAAACACTTAAAATTCTTCAAAGTACTGTACTGTCCTTGGGCCTCTACACATTTTTTCCAGTGAGTCTGCCATGACCGGTGAAGTAGACCCAGAGACAGGGTTTGAGCAATCGGTACTTTTATTCAGCTCAGAGAATAAGTGACAGCTCAGCAAGGTAAAGTGACAATTCAGCGAGTACCGACTGGCTCTGCAGGGAGAAGCCGCTTCTTTTATACTTTTGCGGTTCCCGCCAAAGCGAGAGCCGGCCGCGTCTGAGCCAATCAGGAGCGACTTCCTGCTTGGGCTCAGACAGCGCTGGAAAAGAGGAACAAACTATTTACAGCGTTACAAGGTAGCCATTTCAGGATACAACACCCCTCCCCTCATAGTTGGACCCATCCATCAAGAAAGCCACGTGACGAAGTCGTCCAATCGGTGAGGCCTTCGAGACTCTCGCGCTGACCTGCGCAGTCCATTTTCTCCTTCGCCACTGACTGTGGAGGATGGCTCGCCGCTGTTCTCCCGGTGCGGCGGACTAGGCCTGGCGGGCCCAACGAAGGCCTCGGAGGACGAGGATGGCTCGGCGTCGCTGGATGGTTCCCCCTGGCCCGATAAGTCTCTCTGCGTGTTTCTTAGTTCGGGCAATGTATAAAAGTCTGTTGAGGGGGGAGAGTCCGAGTCAGCGGGTTGTTGTAATTGGTTTTCAGTTCGTTTCCGAATGTGGTCTATGTGTCGTTTCCACAAACGACCATCCTCCAGTTTAACAATATAAGTCTTGGGTGCATTTTGCTTAACAATAATTCCCTTCATCCAGTTTACATTTCCATCAAAGCATTTTACATATACATTTTGACCCAAATACATTTCTCTTTCTGGTTTTATGCACATTTGGTTATTATTCAAACAGAACCTTGGGTTTAACCTGTCTAGTGGTGACCTCAACTTTCTCCCCATCAATAACTCTGCAGGGCTTACATGTGTGTGCGAGTTAGGGGTAATGTGCTGGGTTAATAAGAATTGGTCCAAGTTCTGTTGCACATCTCCAGGGCCTGACCTGTGCAATGCCTCTTTTGCCACCCTTACGTAACGTTCTGCCAACCCGTTAGCCCAGGGCGAGTAAGGCGAGATGAGGGCATGTCTGACCCCCAGGCCATCTAGGAATAATTCGAATTGCCTGGCTGTTAGTTGTGGTCCATTGTCAGACACCAATAGATCAGGGCAACCATGGGATGCAAACAGTCTGCTCAATACCTTGATAGTGGCACTTGTGGTTATGTTGTTCATTGCTATTATTTCCAACCATTTGGAGAAAGCATCAACCACTATTAGGAAATACTGAGACCCCACTGGGCCAGCAAAATCAATGTGGATCCTAGACCAAGGGCCAGCAGGCTGTTCCCACTCAGCCGGAGTTGTTTTGGGGGGATTGGGCCTAGACTCTTGGCACGGGTCACACTTTGAAACCCAACTTTCAATATCAGCATCAAGCCCTGGCCACCATAAATGCCCCCTTGCTAGGCTCTTCATCCTGACAATCCCAGGATGGCCCACGTGTAACATTCTGAGTACCTTTTCCCTTAGGCGTTTGGGGATGATCACTCTATCCCCCCACAGCAAACAACCTTTTACATATGACAATTCAAGCCTTTTGTTCTTAAAATCACACAATTCAGGTTTAACCATATCATTTTGCCATCCCTTTAGAACACAGTTCACTACTTGTTTCAGGATTTGGTCTTGCTGCGTGTGTGCAGCTACCTCTTTTGCTGTGGTTAGTGGGTTTTCCTCGAGTTCTATCATTAGCACGTCTGTGGTTGGAACAGGGTCTTCTACCAGGTCTGCTATGGGGCATCTGCTGAGGCCGTCTGCATGATTGATTTCCTTCCCCCCCTTGTGGGTGAGCTCATACTGATACCCAGAGAGGAAAAGGGCCCATCTGATTAGTCTTGGAGACATAAAAGGTGGAGTGGGCTTGTTGGGGGCTAGCAGGCCTAGTAGGGGTTTGTGGTCAGTGACTAGCTCAAAATTTCTTCCAAAAATGTAATTGTGAAACTTCTTTACCCCTGCCACTAATGCCAGAGCCTCCTTGTCTAACTGGCTATAATTTCTCTCCGTGCTGGTCATGGTTCTTGAAAAAAATGCTATTGGGGCCTCTGTCTGATTAGGTAGAACGTGAGCTAGGACTCCTCCTATGCCGTACGGCGAAGCGTCGCACGTGAGCCTAATGGGTAGTGAGGCACTATATTGGACTACTACACTTTTAGAAGTTAGTAAATTTTTTATTTGAGCAAAGGCTTCACGTTCAATTTTCCCCCATGTCCAGCGGGCTTCCTTCTGGAGTAAACGATGGAGAGGCTCTGCTACTGTTGCCTTCTGCTTTAAAAAAACGGAATAAAAATTAAGGAGGCCCAAAAATGCTTGCAACTCACTCTTATCTCGTGGCTCTGGGGCTTCTCTAATTGCTCTCAGCTTCTCAGTTGTGGGGTGGATACCTTCCTTATCTATTTTATATCCTAGGAATTCAATACTGTTAGTTCCCCAGACACATTTATCAGGCTTGATTCGTAACCCTTTGTCCTGTAGCCTCTTAAGTACTTCCCTTATTCTTTTGTTCACTTGTTCCTGGTTTTCCCCTGCAATTAAGATGTCATCAAAATATGGGATGGCCCCATTTACCCCTGACAATAGGCGTTCCATGATGCTCTGGAATATCCCTGGGGCTATGCTCACCCCAAACTGTAACCTCGTGCATTTGAAAGCCCCCCTGTGCGTTACAATTGTTTGAGCGTTTGCTGTTTGTTCATCGACCGGAAGTTGCTGGTAAGCCTGCGCCAGGTCGATCTTTGCGAACCTTTTCCCCTCCCCCAGGGAGTGTAAGAGTTGTTGCACAACCGGAATGGGGTAGGGGTGGTGTTGGAGTGCCTTATTCAGGGTTGATTTGTAATCAGCGCAAACTCTTAAGGAGCCATCTGGCTTCAGGGGTGTCACTATGGGAGTTTCCCATGGCCCCTGTTCCACAGGGACCAAGATACCTTGACTAATGAGTTTGTCCAGCTGTAAGTCTAGCTTGGGGAGAAGCGGGAGGGGAACCCTGCGAGGTTTCAGTCTAACTGGTGGGACCTTGGGGTCAATAGAGAAAGATATGGGGGTTCCCTTATACAATCCTAAGGTGGGGCTGAACACTTCAGGGAACTCTTTCACAAAGTTAGGCATAATATCACAGTTTACATTACACACACCCGAAATTTCAATCCCCAACGGTTCCATCCATGCTAGCCCTAGCAGGGAGTGTTTGGCCCCCGTCACAATAAGCATGGGAAGGGTACATTTGACATTCTTAAATACAATAGGTACATTTGCAGTTCCCAGGACCGAGATTACCCCCCCTTGGAAGTCTCTGATCACCAAAGAGGTTTGAATTAGGTCAGCCTCAGACACATTAGGCATATATAGCTTAAATTTTTCCCAGGGCATGATGGTATATCTCGAACCCGTATCTAGCTCCATTGAGCAAGGCTGGTTATTTAGCAACAACGAGATAACAATTTTAGCCCCCTTTTTGGTTGCCGTGTTATTCACGGAATATTGAGAGTTACCTCTATTGTAGTCTCGGTTAGCGGTGGGGTAATTCCTTTGACCCGAGTTGCGGAACGGTCTCCTTTCTCGCGATTGGGGGGGGTGGTTTTGGGGTCGCTGGTATTGTTGTGTGGCAAAAGTTTCTTCTGGTGCCGTTGCTCTGCATGCGATGGCGATGTGGCCTCTCCGGTTGCAACGGCGGCAAGTGGTGTCGCGGAACGGGCATCGATGGCGCTGGTGATTTCCCCGGCAGCCCGCGCAGGGGGCTGGATGAGTAGCTCTAGGGTGTCTCGGTTGGTCTTGCAGGAGGAGGCAGTCGTCCCCGTTGCTAGTTGGCTGGCTGCGGACGTCTGTTCCCATGGCGCTGGGAGACTCGGCGTCGATTTTGGCAATGGTTTCTCGCCTTCCGTGCTCTTTTAATTCTCTTGCCGCTGCGTCGGCTGCTTCCGCGGTTTGCGCTAATTTGATTACGGTTTGTAGAGTCGGCTCATCTTCGGTGAGGAGTTTACTTCTCACTGTGTGGTTCTTCATGCCGAAAATCAAGGCGTCGGTGAGGCGAGCTTCCGGATCTTGAAACTTGCATTGAGCGAGTACCGTTCGAAGCCGCGTTGTGAATTGGCTTATCGACTCGGTTTCTCTCTGAGCCATCATGTGAAATTGATGCCGGTAAACCACGGCTGGTCTGGTTGGTTTAAAATGGCTCGCTAGTTTCTGTTGAAGGACGTCCCACGCTGTGGCTCTTGCTTGTTCTGGTTCGGTGAGAGTTTGGGCAAGTCTACGGATCTCTGCGCCGCAGTAGTTTAGAAAAATAGCCCGTCTGCGATCGGCTCCGGCGTCCTGCATTCCCGCCGCCTCGAGGAATATCTCGAAGGTGGCCATGTACTCGTCCCAAGTCATTTTCTCGGCATCGAAAAGTTCTGGAGCCTGGCCGATCTGGATTTTGTCCATGTTGCACGCGAAGTTCATCCCACCTTCGTCGCCAGTGAAGTAGACCCAGAGACAGGGTTTGAGCAATCGGTACTTTTATTCAGCTCAGAGAATAAGTGACAGCTCAGCAAGGTAAAGTGACAATTCAGCGAGTACCGACTGGCTCTGCAGGGAGAAGCCGCTTCTTTTATACTTTTGCGGTTCCCGCCAAAGCGAGAGCCGGCCGCGTCTGAGCCAATCAGGAGCGACTTCCTGCTTGGGCTCAGACAGCGCTGGAAAAGAGGAACAAACTATTTACAGCGTTACAAGGTAGCCATTTCAGGATACAACAACCGGTACGTCTCCGGATGGGGGGGAAACGCAGTGGAGTAGCGAAAATGGAGCTCCACCCCAGAGCACCCAATTTGCACAGAAAGATGTTGAAAGAAAATGCAGGGTGTCCTGCATAAGCCCCGCCCACAGTGTGATAGTAAAAAATTTGGTAGCCCTTCACTGGGCGCTAGCCCACGGGGAGAGAGCAATGCCAGGGGGGCACATGTGACCCCCAGGGAACATGCACAGTCCCACTCAATTGATTCCCCCAGATGGGGAGTGTTTTCCCAGTTGCACGCTGCTCCGAACTTGGAAAACAGAGCAGCTGTGTGGGTTCTTGTTGTTCTCGGTGGGTGCCGCAGTAGCCATGAATGGCATGGCAAACCTGCTGCTGAACAAGGAGGAGCATCCCCAGCAGCTGGGCAAAAGCTTCAAATGGCATCCTAAAGCCTCCTTCCATACCTTCCATACACTCCGCAGTTTGCATTGGTTGCCGATCAGTTTCCGGTCACAATTCAAAGTGTTGGTTATGACCTATAAAGCCCTTCATGGCACCGGACCAGATTATCTTCTGCTGCACGAATACCAGCAACCAGTTATGTCCCACAGAATGGGCCTTCTCCGGGTCCCGTCAACTAAACAATGTCATTTGGCGGGGCCCAGGGGAAGAGCCTTCTCTGTGGCGGCCCCGGCCCTCTGGATCCAACTCCCCCCGGAGATTTGAATTCCCCCCACCCTCCCTGCCTTTCATGAGCTCCTTAAAACCCACCTCTGCCATCAGACATGGGGGAACTGAGATATTCCTTCCCCCTAGGCCTTTAATTTATGCATGGTATGTTTGTTTGTTTGTTTGTTTGTGTGTATGTATGATTAGTTTTACAATAAGGGTTTTTTACTTGTTTTAGTATTGGATTTACATGCTGTTTTTTATTGTTGTTGATAGCCACCCCGAGTCTACGGAGAGGGGCGGCATACAAATAAAATCAAATCAAATCAAATCAGATCAGATCAGATCAGATCAGATCAGATCAGATCAAATCAAATCAAATCAAATCAAATAAATAAATAAATAAATAAATAAATAAATAAATAAATAAATAAATAAATAAATAAATAAATAAATAAATAAATAAATAAACAAACAAACAAACAAACAAACAAACAAATAAACAAAAAAACAAATAAATAAATAAATACCATTCGCTGTGAGTGCCCAGCAGAGGCGGCATTTATGGGCCAGGTTGGCGACCCCAAAATATCGCCTTCATTAAGCTGACCTGGCCCCGTGTCAAAAGAGGGCCATAACCATAGTAGCCGATGCCTGTCTAACCTAAAACAGGTTCCACTGTGTTCAGCGTGACCTACTCCCCAGGTAAGTGGGTAGAGCAGCCTTCCCAGGCCAGCTGTGATTTCTGAGAGTCTCAAAATGGGTGAACAGTGAAGTCAAGCGGTAGGGAAAGCAAGTAGAATGCTTGGCTGCATAGCTAGAGGTATAACAAGCAGGAAGAGGGAGATTGTTTTTTTAAAAAAAATTTATTAAAATAAATTTTATTTACATAAATAAATGCAATAGGGTTGATATTCCTGGAGGGGTCTGTAATATGGTAAATGATTTAGCTTTACTAGATAAATGGTCAAAGCAATGGAAACTGCAGTTTAATGTTTCCAAATGTAAAATAATGCACTTGGGGAAAAGGAATCCTCAATCTGAGTATTGCATTGGCAGTTCTGTGTTAGCAAAAACTTCAGAAGAGAAAGATTTAGGGGTAGTGATTTCTGACAGCCTCAAAATGGGTGAGCAGTGTGGTCGGGCGGTAGGAAAAGCAAGTAGGATGCTTAGCTGCATAGCTAGAGGTATAACAAGCAGGAAAAGGGAGATTGTGATCCCGCTATATAGAGCACTGGTGAGACCACATTTGGAATACTGTGTTCAGTTCTGGAGACCTCACCTACAAAAAGATATTGACAAAATTGAACGGGTCCAAAGACGGGCTACAAAAATGGTGGAAGGTCTTAAGCATAAAACCTATCAGAAAAGACTTAATGAACTCAATCTGTATAGTCTGGAGGACAGAAGGGAAAGGGGGGACATGATCACAACATTTAAAAATGTTAAAGGGTTAAATAAGGTTCAGGAGGGAAGTGTTTTTAATAGGAAAGGGAACACAAGAACAAGGGGACACAATCTGAAGTTAGTTGGGGGAAAGATTAAAAGCAACGTGAGAAAATATTATTTCATTGAAAGAGTAGTAGATCCTTGGAACAAACTTCCAGCAGACGTGGTTGGTAAATCCACAGTAACTGAATTTAAACCTGCCTGGGATAAACATATATCCATTGTAAGATAAAATACAGGAAATAGTATAAGGGCAGAGTAGATGGACCATGAGGTCTTTTTCTGCCGTCAGTCTTCTATGTTTCTATGCAATAACAATACAAGTGTATTGTCAGGAAGAGGGAGATTGTGATCCCCTTATATAGAGCGCTGGTGAGACCACATTTAGAATACTGTGTTCAGTTCTAGAGACCTCACCTACAAAAAGATATAGAGCAAATTGAACAGGTCCAAAGACGGGTTACAAAAATGGTGGAAGGTCTTAAGCATAAAACGTACCAGAAAAGACTTCATGAACTCAATCTGTATCGTCTGAAGGACAGAGGGGAAAGAGGGGACATGATCAAAACATTTAAATATGTTAAAGTCTTAAATAAGGTTCAGGTGGGAAATGTTTTTAATAGGAAAGTGAACACAAGAACAAGGGGACACAATCTGAAGTTAGTTGGGGGAAAGATCAAAAGCAACGTGAGAAAATATTATTTTACTGAAAGAGGAGTAGATGCTTGGAACAAACTTCCGGCAGACGTGGTTGGTAAATCCACAGTCACTGAATTTAAACCTGTCTGGGATAAACATATATCCATCCTAAGATAAAATACAGGAGATAGTATAAGGGCAGACTAGATGGACTATGAAGTCTTTTTCTGCTGTCAATCTTCTATGTTTCTAATAGTTTGCTTGCAGCCTATAGTAAGTAAAATAATAAATATTAACCCTAAAATTCCATTGGGGCCCAGATTGGAGAATTGGGGTGTGGGCATGAAATGTTTACTTCTTCTTAGGGGGCCGTGTAACAGAAGATAACTTAGAAGCACTGCCTGAACCCAAATATAATTTTTCAGAAGAGAAGGTTTAGGAGGTTTTCCAGATCAAGAACCACTTGAGATACCAACTGAGGACACGCGTCTTCTGCACAAAATAAAAACTATATCTGGTCACAGCATCACCCAGCTCTGAGGAAATCAACTTTGAAAGATGCAGAATTTACCTGGATCAGCCTGTTTCCCATTTTTTAGATCTTCCTCTTGCGACTTCGAGCCTTTCTGCATCTCACAGCTCCGTGCAACAAATAAGGAGGCCTGGGATTTTCCTTATCTGTTCAAAATAGTTTTCTTTTTCCCCACCAACATGTAGCAAAACGGATGGAACTTTCCGTGGCACCTAAAAACTGTTCCCAGGATGATAGAAGCAGCTTTGCAATATTGCTTCCTTGGTCGAATCTCTTGTTGGATCAATGCTGTAGGCAAAGCTGCCGTGGACAATTATATAAGGACCTGCCCTGTGTTTTGGATTCCAGACTGTAACTGGATAATCAGGATAGATTTCCCCTAGCCTAAACCTTCTCAGGTTAATAAATCTTTAATAACTCATCCCCCATAAACTCATAAATTTGCATAAGATATTTGCATCATCCACCCACAGCAGTGTTATCCAAAGGTCTGATGATGCATATCAGAAAAGGCTTCCAAGATTTATTTTTGTCTTATTATTCCCAGCATCTGGCATCTCATTAATTTCATTAGTGGTATCTGCATGTCACTTGGCTACCACCCTCCCCCACCCCATTTTCTCACTAGTTTCATTTCTTAGGCTGCGCGCAGAATTGCATATGTTGCAATTGGATGGAGCTTCCAATACCGTCTTTCATATTTAAATCCTTGCAGGAATATGTAATACAATAAACATAGAAACCTAGAAACATAACATCTTTGACTATGTCGCAAAGGATCAAGGTGGTGCCGTGGATATTGCCTATCTGGACTTCAGCAAAGCCTTTGATACTGTTCCACATAAAGAGCTGATAGATAAATGAGTGAAGATTGGATTTAATCCCTGGATAGTTCAGTGGATTTGCAGCTGGCTGAAGCGTAGACATCAGAGAGTTATTGTTAATGGCGAGTATTCTGAGCAGAGACAGGTTACAAGCGGTGTGGCACAAGGGTCTGTTCTGGGTCCTATTCTTTTTAATATGTTTGTGAGTGACATTCATTCATTCATTCATTCATTTATTTATTTATTTATTGTTAGAGTTGAAAGAGACCATGAAGGCCATCAAGTTCAACCCCCTGCCCAAGCAGGAACCCTATAGCACACCAGTCAAGTGGCAGTTCAATCTTCTCTTAAAAATGTCCAGAGTGTTGGAGTTCACAACGTCCGCTGGTAGGTTGTTCCATTGGTATGAAACATAGAAGATTGACGGCAGAAAAAGACCTCATGGTCCATCTAGTCTGCCCTTATACTATTTTCTGTATTTTATCTTAGGATGGATATATGTTTATCCCAGGCATGTTTAAATTTAGTTACTGTGGATTTACCAACCAGGTCTGCTGGAAGTTTGTTCCAAGCATCTACTACTCTTTCAGTAAAATAATATATTCTCACGTTACTTCTAATCTTTCCCCTGACTAACCTCAGATTGTGTCCCCTTGTTCTTGTGTTCACTTTCCTATTAAAAACCCTTCCCTCCTGAACCTTATTTAACCCTTTGACATATTTAAATGTTTCGGTCACGTCCCCCCCTTTCCCTTCTGTCCTCCAGACTATACAGATTGAGTTCATGAAGTCTTTCCTGATACGTTTTATGCTTAAGACCTTCCACCATTCTTGTAGCCCATCTTTGGACCCATTCAAAATGGTGAGGTCTCCAGAACTGAACACAGTATTGCAAATGTAGTCTCATCAGGGCTCTATACAACGGGATCACAATCTCCCTCTTCCTGCTTGTTATACCTCTAGCTATGCAGCCAAGCATTCTACTTGCTTTTTCTACCACCTGACTGCACTGTTCACCCATTTTGACATTGTCAGAAATCACTACCCCTAAATCCTTCTCTTCTGAAGCTTTTGCTAACACAGAACTGCCAATACAATACTCAGATTGAGGATTCCTTTTGCCCACGTGCATTATTTTACATTTGGAAACATTAAACTGCAGTTTCCATTGCTTTGCCACTTATCTAGTAAAGCTAAATCATTTGCCATATTACGGACGCCTCCAGGAATATCAACCCTATTGCACACTTTAGAGTCATCAGCAAATAGGCAAACTTTCCCTACCAAACCTGCCCCTATGTCACTCACAAAGATATTAAAAAGAATTGGACCCAGAAAGACTGATCACAGTGTAATTGTGGTATCCTAAACTGGAAAAAGAAGAAACAAATAGTCTAATGTCCAACTCTTCTACCAAAGTAGAAAATCATCCAACACAGATGGAAATTGACAATCACAAAGGTTGTTGGATTACAAAACATGATGTCGATTCTTGTTCTGTCAGGAAATTTTGCCGTAGTTCTAAGTTGGTGCTTTCCAGTAGTGAAATCCTAAAATTTTCCTTACTGGTTCTTTTAAAAAATAATAATAACATTTTAAAATAAAAATAAAAATAAACTTTATTTGTAATACACAAAACACAAACAACTCTTTCTGTGGGCATGGCATGGTGGGTGTGGCTTGGTCATGTGACTGGGTAGGCGTGGCCAACTTGATTAGTCTCATTTTTAGGAAATTTCTCCTTAGAGAAATTCTTCTCACAATAAAATAGCACAATAAAATAACACTGTTCAAATATTTAAAATAGAATAAAATAACAGATTTGGACGGGACCTTGGAGGTCTTCTAGTTCAACCCCCTATTTAGACAGGAATCCTGACATTACTTCAAACAAATGGTTATGCATAGTGATGGGCAAACCCAACGGTGTTTGGGTCCGGCAAGTTGGGACGAACTTTACGCAAAATTCGGCCGAACCCGAACCGAACCCAAACTCGAACCCGAACGGGGAATCCCACTAAGAGATTCTGGGGGCGGAGCTTTGACGTCACATATACCGGCAGGTTGCTAAGGATGCCAAAGTGATCACTTCCTCGATTCCATGGAATCCAGGAAGAGATCTCCTTGGCGTCCTTAGCAACCTGCCGGTGACATCAAGGATCCACCCCTAGAATCTCTTCGTGGGAGGGATTCCCCACCTCCTTCAGAGGGAGGTCTTCACGTAAAAATAAACATTGTTATTATTACGTGAAAGGACGCCGCAGCGGCGCTGCAAGCAAAGGGCGGTCCTTTCACGTAAAAATAAACATATTTATTTTTACGTGAAGACCTCCCTTTGAAGGAGCTGGGGAATCCCTCCCACGAAGAGATTCCGGGGGCGGAGCTTTGACGTCACCGGCAGGTTGCTAAGGACGCCAAGGTGATCATTTCCTGGATTCCAGGAAGTGATCTCCTTGGCATCCTTAGCAACCTGCCGGTGACATCAAAGCTCCAAACGGCGAACATGACCCCGAACTTTGCCCGAAGTTTAAAAAAAAAATCAGGTTCGGGTTCGGCATACCGAACACTGCAAAATTCGGTACAAACCCAAATTGTGCGAGTTCGGTTCGCCCATCACTAGTTATGCAATCTTTTCTTTAAAACTTCCAGTGTTGGAGCATTTACAACTTCTAGAGGCAGGCTGTTTCACTGATTAATTATTCTGTCAGGAAAGTTGAGGGACTCTTACAAAAATAAGGGAATCAACCTATTTCCAAAGCACCAAAAAAAGAACAACAAGGAACAATACATGGAAACTAACCAAAGAGAGAAGCAATCTAGGACTAAGGAGAAATTTCCTAAGGGTAAGACCAATCAATCAGTGGAATAACTTGCCATCACTAGAAGCTTTCAAAATGAATGAGGGAAGTAAACCCCAAAAGGACAGTGCCAGAAGCCACTAAAACAATGCAAAAAATACATAAAACAGTCATTCCCCTTTTTAAAAAAAAGTCAACCCTAAAGCAAAGGCAGCAGCTGAGAGCGAAACTAAGAGTAGCTGCTCAGGCTAATTGAAAGCCTGGCCATGCTGCCAAAAGCCATTAACCCTTCCAAATCTATTTTTCTATGTTCTTTATGTTCTAAATCGTTTGCTTCATAGCAGAAGTAATACAGCGGACTGGATCACACATGCATTAAATTCAGGACCTTTATGTTCAAGCTGTAGCTTTGTCCCTTCCTGTATCTTTTCCCCCAGGGATAAACAAGAAGTAGCCAACATATAGCTATAAAAGATCTTGGGAAACTCCAGGAAGTATCAGCTCGTCCAAGAAGTGTTACTTAATACTATTTATTATGAAAATATTTGTAATCTTGTCCTTCTTCCTAAAGGGAAGAGGTTATTCCCATCTCTAGATGGCTGATTGATGTTTTTCCCTGACCTAATCCAGTCAGTTTCTGTTGTTTATTGACTTGATTCATTTAGCCTGTATTCCAGCTGCAACTGTTAAGGGAGCTATTAACTGAAGGGAGAGGGGGGGGGAATTACTCTTGTACTTTATTTTTAACCGGTTTTCCAAACTGCACCTGAACAATTTACTAACAGTTGGTGAACTAGTGTGAACCAGCTGGATTTCACCTGTGATTCTTTCCTTTATTAGTTTCCATCCATTGCTTCTTGTTCTGCCTTCAGGTGCTTTAGAGCAGTGTTTCCCAACCTTGGCAACTTGAAGATATCTGGACTTCAACTCCCAGAATTCCCCAGCCAGCATTTGCTGGCTGGGGAATTCTGGGAGTTGAAGTCCAGATATCTTCAAGTTGCCAAGGTTGGGAAACACTGCTTTAGAGAACAGATTGATCTTCTGTTCTTTGTGGCAAACCCTTAAATATTGAAACACTGCCGTCATGTCACCCCTAGTTATTTTCACTAGACTAGCATTGATGGGAATAAGGAGATCGCTGACCATTTCAATAGCTACTTCTGTTCAGTTTTCTCAAAAGACACCTTACAAAATAATACTATAGAGGGATATAGCATTGCTTCCAGCTGTACGGATTCAGCTCCAGTGATCTTAGAAGCCGATGTCTTAGAAGAACTTGAAAGATTAAAGATAAATAAGGCAATGGGTCCAGATGGCATCCACCCCAGAGTTCTTAAAGAACTCAGATCTGTCATTGCTACCCCCTTGACTGATTTGTTTAACCAATCCCTGTTAACAGGAGATGTCCCTGAGGATTGGAGAATGGCCAGTGTTGTGCCTATCCACAAGAAGGGCAGTAGAGAAGAAGCTGGTAACTACAGGCCAGTTAGCTTGACATCAGTTGTAGTTAAAATGATGGAGACTCTACTCAAAAAGAGGATAAATCAGCATCTAAAAAACAATAACTTATTGGACCCAAATTAGCATGGCTTTACTGAAGGCAAATCGTGTCAGACTAATCTCATGGAGTTCTTTGACTATGTCACAAAGGTGTTGGATCAAGGTGGTGCCGTGGATATTGCCTATCTGGACTTCAGCAAAGCCTTTGATACGGTTCCACATAAAGAGCTGATAGATAAATTAGTGAAGATTGGACTTAATCCCTGGATAGTTCAGTGGATTTCAAGCTGGCTGAAGCATAGACATCAGAGAGTTATTGTTAATGGCGAGTATTCTGAGCAGAGACAGGTTACAAGCGGTGTGCCACAAGGGTCTGTTCTGGGTCCTATTCTTTTTAATATGTTTGTGAGTGACATAGGGGAAGGTTTGGTAGGGAAGGTTTGCCTATTTGCCGATGACTCTAAAGTGTGCAATAGGGTTGATATTCCTGGAGGGGTCTGTAATATGGTAAATGATTTAGCGTTACTAGATAAATGGTCAACGCAATGGAAACTGCAGTTTAATGTTTCCAAATGTAAAATAATGCACTTGGGGAAAAGGAATCCTCAATCTGAGTATTGCATTGGCAGTTCTGTGTTAGCAAAAACTTCAGAAGAGAAGGATTTAGGGGTAGTGATTTCTGACAGTCTCAAAATGGGTGAGCAGTGTGGTCGGGCGGTAGGAAATACAAGTAGGATGCTTGGCTGCATAGCTAGAGGTATAACAAGCAGGAAGAGGGAGATTGTGATCCCCTTATATAGAGCGCTGGTGAGACCACATTTGGAGTACAGTACTGTGTTCAGTTCTGGAGACCTCACCTACAAAAAGATATTGACAAAATTGAACGGGTCCAAAGACGGGCTACAAGAATGGTGGAAGGTCTTAAGTATAAAACGTATCAGGAAAGACTTAATGAACTCAATCTGTATAGTCTGGAAGACAGAAGGAAAAGGGGGGACATGATCGAAACATTTAAATATGTTAAAGGGTTAAATAGGGTTCAGGAGGGAAGTGTTTTTAATAGGAAAGTGAACACAAGAACAAGGGGACACAATCTGAAGTTAGTTGGGGGAAAGATCAAAGGCAACATGAGAAAATATTATTTTACTGAAAGAGTAGTAGATCCTTGGAACAAACTTCCAGCAGACGTGGTTGGTAAATCCACAGTAACCGAATTTAAACATGCCTGGGATAAACATATATCCATTGTAAGATAAAATACAGGAAATAGTATAAGGGCAGACTAGATGGACCATGAGGTCTTTTTCTGCCGTCAGTCTTCTATGTTTCTATGTTTCTAGACATACCCAGTTCCTGCAACTGTTGTTCATATTTCTTTGTCTCCCAGTCTTTGATATTCACATTCCATGTGGCAGAGAAGTTTAGAAGTCTGTGTTAGCAAAAACTTCAGAAGAGAAGGATTTAGGGGTAGTGATTTCTGACAGTCTCAAAATGGGTGAGCAGTGCAGTCAGGCAGTAGGGAAAGCAAGTAGAATGCTTGGCTGCATAGCTAGATGTATAACAAGCAGGAAGAGGGAGATTGTGATCCCGCTGTATAGAGCGCTGGTGAGACCACATTTGGAATACTCTGTTCAGTTCTGGAGACCTCACCTACATAAAGATATGGATAAAATTGAACGGGTTCAAAGACGGGCTATAAAAATGGTGGAAGACCTTAAGCATAAAACGTATCAGGAAAGACTTGAACTCAATCTGTATAGTCCAGAGCACAGAAGGAAAAGGGGGGATATGATCGAAACATTTAAAGGGTTAAATAAGGTTCAGGAGGGAAGTGTTTTTAATAGGAAAGTGAACACAAGAGCAAGGGGGCACAATCTGAGGTTAGTTGGGGGAAATATCAGAAGCAACGTGAGAAAATATTATTATACTGAAAGAGTAGTAAAGGCTTGGAACAAACTTCCAGCAGACCTGGTTGATAAATTCACAGTAACTGAATCTAAACATGCCTGAGATAAACATATATCCATCCTAAGATAGAATACAGGAAATAGTATAAGGGCAGACTAGATGGACCATGAGGTCTTTTTCTGCCGTCAGTCTTCTATGTTTTTATGTTTGTAGTTCTTTTCAGTAGACTCATAATATCCAATTCCTACAATTGTTCTTAGCCAACCTCTAGCCCTCCTCCTAATCATCTGTGATATTCATATTCTATATGGCAGAACAGTCTAGATAGCACACTGAAGATATTATGCAACAGCTGTTATGAAAAACCAAAACATCTTATGAGGAAAGGAGAAGATAAGGAAGAAACTCAACATACCCATCTTGGCTATCTCATGTATGAAAGGAAAGGATGAGGAATTTTTATTATACCCTGTAACGAATCCCAGCGACCGATTAGGTCCCACAGAGTGGGCCTTCTCTGGGTCCCGTCAACTAAACAATGTCGGTTGGTGGGCTCCAGGGGAAGAGCCTTCTCTGTGGTGGCCCCGACTCTCTGGAACCAGCTCCCCCCAGAGATTAGAACTGCCCCTACTCTCCTTGCCTTTCGTAAGCTCCTTAAAACCCACCTTTGTCGTCAGACATGGGGGAACTGAGACATCTCCCCCGGGCATATTCAATTTATACATGGTATGTTTGTAGGTATGTTTGTTTAGTAAATGGGTTTTTAAAAAATATTTTAAATTATAATTTGGATTTGTCATGAATTGTTTTGTTTTGCTGTGAGCCGCCCCGAGTCTGCGGAGAGGGGCGGCATACAAATCTAAATAATAAATAAATAAATAAATAAATAAATAAATAAATAAATAAATAAATAGAGTCGAGTTACAGTAACCCTTAGAGTATCCATTTATCAATCTTGTCTATTCTGAAGTGTTGATATATATTTTCTGTATAATATATGTACTACATAAACAGGAATCATTCCATTTGGTATTATTCGGTAATATATGAATATGGAGTTCATGTTTATTATTTGATCAATACCCCCTTGTTTTGTTCTGCTCATTTTGACGTCTATTAGATTATTTTAGTCTGGGCTGTCTGCTTGATTTAATGTTCTTCGTTGTTTTTATGCTTTCTCTAATTTTGTATACAGTACTACAGTAATCAGAGTCCACCCGAGTTGGTGGCCAATCCATTACATTTAAATAAATAATAATCACAGGGAAGTTAAGCAATTCTTTGCTCAAAAAAGTTCTCCAAGACACCACTGTCTAAGTGCACTATTGTGCCTATCATCCCTGTTCTCCTTTATCTGTATTTACTTTATTTATGCTTATTTTTCTGCGAAGGAGGAGGAGGAGAAGTAGTAATACCTATACTTGCTAACTTGTATGTTTGACAAACAAATAAAGAAAAATAAATAATAAAAATATACTTGCATTTTCCATTGTTCTGCTACAGTAAATCTGGCAATGAGAAGGACAAAATAAATGTATTTCTTACACTGCAGAAATCTTCTGGTGAACTGAGGTTCAGAAAGCCATTCTAATAAAGATATATTAAAAGGAGGAGTACAGATCAAGCGGAGATACAACGGAGAAACTTTTTTTAATATAATTACTATAGAAGGTGTTTCAGCATAAAGCCACAATACAAAAATTAAGGGAAGTAATTTAGCAAGATGAGCACAGGGCTATAATTCTAATTATAGGATGCTATAGATACATGATTATAAATGTGGATTACATATAAGTTGAGTTGACAAAATCGGAAATGAGGAGGTGATAAGCCGCCTGGGAAAGCCAAGGGAAATAATCAAAACTATAAACAAGTGAAAGTTTGAATATTTTGGACATGTGATGTGACACCCTGAAAAATACGCCATACTTCACTTAATCCTCCAGAGAAACTTTGAAGGCAAATGGGAGCCAGGCAGAAGGAGAACCTCATGGATTCAAAATGTAAGGGACTGGTCTGGACAAAACTAACACCACTTTTTCCTGCAGTTGTTGATAAAAATAGAATCGCTAACATGATCACCAATGTCTTATGATGGTAGAAGAAGAAGAAGAAGAAGAAGAAGAAGAAGAAGAAGAAGAAGAAGAAGAAGAAGAAGAAGAAGAAGAAGAAGAAGAAGGAGGAGGAGGAGGAGGAGGAGGAGCAGGAGGAGGAGAAGAAGAAGAGGAAGAGGAAGAGGAGGAGGAAGAAGAAGAAGAAGAAGAAGAAGAAGAAGAAGAAGAAGAAGAAGAAGAAGAAGAAGAAGAAGGAAAAGAAGGAGGAGGAGCAGGAGGAGGAGGAGAAGAAGAAGAGGAAGAGGAGGAAGAAGAAGAAGAAGAAGAAGAAGAAGAAGAAGAAGAAGAAGAAGAAGGAGGAGGAGGAGGAGGAGGAGGAAAAGAAGGAGGAGGAGCAGGAGGAGGAGGAGAAGAAGAAGAGGAAGAGGAGGAAGAAGAGGAAGAGGAAGAAGAAGAAGAAGAAGAAGAAGAAGAAGAAGAAGAAGAAGAAGAAGAAGAAGAAGAAGAAGAAGAAGAAAGAAGAAACATTAGTTTATACAATAACACTTTGTCTCCCAGCACACTAGCCAATCTCCATAACTTTGGAAAGTTATTTAAGGGAAAAGTGGGCAATTCCTGGTCTTTGGGTGACCCCAATTGTTCTTTTATTTATTAATTAATTTATTTATTTTGTCAAAACATGTACAAGATAGCAGGTATTGTTGTAAACATAAACAAAAGCAAAGTAGGTACAGGTAAATTTGGACAATAGGACAGTAAGAAAGGGATGGTAGGCACATTGGTGTGCTTATGCACGCCCCTTATTGTTCTTATTTCTTATTGTTTTTTCTTATTGTTACTTCTTATTATTATTATTCCTTATTGTTCTTTTTTTCTTACTTTGCGTTATAGAGAAAAACTTCACAAAAATGTACATTCTAATAAAAGAGAGCTTTCTGAAATAAAGGAGTGTACATTGCAATAAAGACACGTGGTTCCAAGATCATAACAATTAAAAAATGTTAACTGGCCCTCCAAACGAATTTAAGAGTACAGTGGTCAATCAATTTTCACGGGTTCGAACTTCGCGAAACGGCTATACCACGGTTTTTCAAAAATATTAATTAAAAAATACTTTGCGGTTTTTTCCCTATACCACGGTTTTTCCCGCCCGATGACGTCATACGTCATCGCCAAACCTTCGTCCACCTTTAATAAATATTTTTTTTAATAAACTTTAATAAATAAACATGGTGAGTAATAATCTAAATGGTTGCTCAGAGAATGGGAAATTGTAATTTAGGGGTTTAAAGTGTTAAGGGAAGGCTTGGGATACTGTTCATAGCCAAAAATAGTGTATTTACTTCCGCATCTCTACTTCGCGGAAATTCAACTTCACACGGGCGGTCTTGGAATGCATCCCCCGCGAAAATCGAGGGAACACTGTATATTGTTACCCAGCTTTAAGAATTTTTGTAATGTTGATGCTCAAAATAGAGTTAGGCAACGATATTCCTGAATCAAGGAGTCTTTAAGATAAAATTAATTAATCCTCCCTCACTTAACCTGAAAGTGACTCATGAAATCAAGAAACCAGATACTGAGATAAGCAAGTGTAAATAAATGTGCTATCATACTGTACACTCTCATTATGTTCTTGCTTTCAACATGGGATGTGAACTTTCAGGTTATTTGTCTTTCTGGATCTGGTGAATCCACTAGGTTTTTCTCAAAACAAATATTTATAGCAGGGATGTCCAACCATATCAAGTTTAAGACATATGGATTCAACCCTGAGAAATCTCCACCCAGCCATGCTGACTGGGGAATTCTGGGAGTTGAAGTCCACAGGTCTTAAAGTTGCCAATGTTGAGAGAACTACATGTGTCCCATATTGTAGTTCTCTCAATCCTTGCGCTTCATACTTAAAAGCTGAAAATAGTGCAAACATAAAGGAAAGTATTACTGATTTAGAGAGAGAGGGAGAGAAGAAAAAAAACAACCTCCATATCATATATGTTCTGCCGGGCTCTATGGTATGAGTCTCCCGAAAATTCAAGGGTAAAAATTTCAGAAACACACACACTTGAAAGTTCAAAAACAATGTTCTTTATCACAAAAGTCAAAAGAAACAAAGCACCCTTTTTGTATTGCAAAGAGCACTCGTCCCAAAACAACCTTGTAGGCTGTGAAGGAACATCACAGCCCTCCTTCTTCCACAAAGTGAGAAGCACACACTTTGCTTTGGTTTCAAAGTCGTGAAAAATCAACAAACAAAGTCCGGAAACAGCAAGGCACGGTCCTGAAGAAACAACGAACAGATAATCTTCCACAACGGCCAAGCCAGCACGCTGCTATTTATATCAGCAGTTCTAATTACTGGAGCCCCACCCAAACACAGGTGGCCTCTCTTATCTCCTGTAATATTTCTTCAATTGGTCTCTTCTATGCATAATTCTGCGCCTGCGTGGGTCTAACACTTCCTCATCCGAATCGACCAAAGATAATGAAGATTGGCTTCCTGGGCTGTGTGCCAAGCCCCCCTCTTCCAAGTCAACCCCACCTTCTTCTTCGTCCGAGGAACCTGCACTACCTGACTCTGTCGGCAATAAAACAGGCCTATGACATGATGTTTCCCCTGCATCCACCTCCACATTCCTTGGGGCAGGAGCTGGGCCAGAGCCAACCACAACAATATGGATCAGGGGCAATAATAAGTGAATTATAATTTAGACTCTGTATCTTTCTGCATGTAGCTACATGTGTTTATGCATTTTTTGCAGTTAACTGCAGGATCTGGGTTTGATGTAATGCTATTTCAGAGAAGCTATTATATTTATGAATAAATAAAATGTCTATATTTAAGTCTTTGCAACATCAAGTGTGAAAAGTTGATTCCAAATGTTTGAAAGCAAAAGAAGAAGAATTGTCCAAATTCGGCAAAAAAAATTATGTTAATATCTTAAAGTTGCCAATGTTGGACATCTCTGCTTTATAGAACAATGAGTTAGTTGACTGATGAGAGGATTAATGGACACTATACTGTACTCTTGGGCTTCTGGATCTATTTTATTTATTTGTTTGTTTGTTTGTTTGTTTGTTTGTTTGTTTATTTATTTATTTATTTGATTTGTATGTTGCTCCTCTCCGAGGACTCGAGGCGGCTCACAACATAATTAAAAAACAGTATGCAATATCAAAATCTAAAATCCAATTAATATAATTAACTACTCTAAAAACCCCATTAAAAATCATTCATTCACATTCAACAACAAGCATACATCGCACATCAGTCGAAAACTAGGGTCTAGTGACCCCAAGTCTGACGGCATAGATGGGTTTTCCAGTTCTTATGGAAGGCGAAGAGAGTGGGGGCAGTACGAATCTCTGGGGGGAGCCGATTCCAGAGGGCCGGAGCTCCCACAGAGAAGGCTCTTCCCCTAGGCCCCACCAGGCGACATTGTCTACTTCAGGGGTCACCAACCTTGGCGGTTTTAAGACTTGTGGACTTCAACTCCCAGAATTCCTCAGCCAGCAAAGCTGGGAGTTGAAGTCCACAAGTCTTAAAACCGCCAAGGTTGGAGACCTCTGGTCTAGTTGACGGAACCTGGAGAAGGCCGAGTCTGTGGGACCTAAATGCTGGGATACATGAGGCAGAAGACGGTCCTGAAAATAATCTGGTCCTCTGCCATGTAGGGATCTAGATGTAATGGGGCAGCGATTCCAGCCCATCTTCTAGCCCAGTGTTTCTGAACCTTGGCAACTTGAAGATATTTGGACTTCAACTCCCAGAATTCCCCAGCCAGCAAGTGCTGGCTGGGGAATTCTGGGAGTTGAAGTCCAGATATCTTCAAGTTGCCAAGGTTGGGAAACACTGTTCTAGCCCACACATCTGAATGATTCCAGATGTTAGGGGAGACCATTGTTGCTTTTCTTCACCCAGATGGTCCTTCCAAACTACTCTCTTCAAGTGTTTTTGATCTGCCTTTCTGATTTTGCTCTGTGGGTGTGATGATCTTCATCTATTACATAAAGGCTAACCTAAGTGTGTTGAAGGGCTGGGCTTCATAGCTGATGGGAAAGGATTAAGTCACCTGTACAGATACTTTGGAAAACAGGTGTTTGCATCTACGCAGTTAGCCAATAAGCTGGCAAGAGCCAGGTAGGTCCATAGCACAACCCTAAATCCTGACATTTCTGGAGCTCTTTGCAGAGTGATGTTGAGTCAAGAGGGGGAGAAGAACCTCCAGGAGATGCTGAACTGTCCCCTGAGAAGTAGCATGGAAAGGTAGCCATGCTTTCTTTTGCAATGGACACCACACACTGTTTTCTTTCCAGGATGTTGGTCATCGAAGTGGGTTGGATCCAAGACATCTTAACGCGGCATTCTTCTTCTGCATCTTGTCTTTGGTCTTCTCCGATGGGCTCTAGGGATGCCGTTGACCTTGGCTTCTTAGATGAGCTGGGTTGGCCCTTGCGGAATTTTGCTCGGCGATTTTTGAACCATACCTGTGATGGAGCCAAGAAGGGTTGGGGGGGGAATGATATTTGGGTTAAGGGTTATGGAAATTATCCACTGTAGGAAAAAAAGTTATTTGCAATTGTGGCACCGTAAAGTCTGAACACGGAAAGTAGCATTCAAACAAAGGGAATTCCTGCCTTGCAAAAACTGAGCAACACAAGCTACAAGAACAGTGGAAGATCTTAAGCATAAAATTTATCAGGAAAGACTTCATGAACTCAATCTGTATAATCTGGAGGACAGAAGGGAAAGGGGGGACATGACGGAAACATTTAAATATGTTAAAGGGTTAAATAAGATTCAGGGGGGAAGTGTTTTTAACAGGAAAGTGAACACAAGAACAAGGGGACACAATCTGAGGTTAGTTGGGGGAAAGATCAGAAGCAACGTGAGAAAATATTATTTTACTGAAAGAGTAGTAGATCTTTGGAACAAACTTCCAGCAGACGTGGTTGGTAAATCCACAGTAACTGAATTAAAACATGCCTGGGATAAACGTATATCCATCCTAAGATAAAATACAGGAAATAGCATAAGGTCAGACTAGATGGACCATGAGGTCTTTTTCTGCTGTCAATCTTCTATGTTTCTATGTTTCTAACACAAACGGAAATATTCTGGATGGGCTATTTTATTATTATTTTTCAAAGTAAAGTGGTACCTCTACTTAAGAACTTAATTTGTTCCGTGACCAGGTTCTTAAGTAGAAAAGTTTGTAAGTAGAAGCAATTTTTCCCATGGGAATAAATGTAAAAGCAAACCATCATACATCTCAGACAAACCATGCATAGAAATGGAACGGCCCGGGGGAACCAATTTCCCCATGCTTGACGGCAGAGGTGGATTTTAAGGAGCTTGCAAAAGGCAAGGAGGGTGGGGGCAATCCTGATCTCCGGAGGGAGTTGATTCCAGAGGGTCAGGGCCGCCACAGAGAAGGCTCTTCCCCTGGGTCCCGCCAGACAACATTGTTTCATTGATGGGATCCGGAGAAGGCCAACTCTGTGGAACCTAATCGGTCACTGGGATTCGTGTGGCAGAAGACGTTCCTGGAGATATTCTGCTCTGATGTCATGAAGGGCTTGTATGACAAGGATTACCAGTATATCGCTGAAATCTATAAAGATTTACAACGGGTCCAAAGACGGACTGCAAGAATGGTGGAAGGTCTTAAGCATAAAACGTATCAGGAAAGACTTAATGAACTCAATCTGTATAGTCTGGAGCAGCGTTTCCCAACCGGTGTGCCACGGCACACTAGTGTGCTGCGAGACATGGTCAGGTGTGCCGCGAAGCTCCTAGGGAAGCTCCAACTGGGCGGGGCGCTGCCGGTGCCTCTGACCTGGAGCTCCCACTCGCAGCTGTCCCCCAGTTACTGCCCAATGCCGCTGTTTCCGGCGCTCTCCTGCTGGGCCCCAAAGAAGGAAAGCGGGAAAAAGGAGAGCTTCATTCTTCGCGAGAAATAAGGGAAGGAAGGAAGAGAGAGAAAGAGGGAGGGAGAAATCGAGCAAAAGGGAGGAAGAGAGAGATTTTTTTTTGTCCAAACTTTTTTTTAGGGGGGCCCCCCCATGTTCCCCAGGATTTTGAAAATATGAATAATGTGCCACGGCTCAAAAAAGGTTGGAAAACACTGGTCTGGAGGACAGAAGGAAAAGGGGGGACATGATCGAAACATTTAAATATGTTAAAGGGTTAAATAAGATCCAGGGGGGAAGTGTTTTTAATAGGAAAGTGAACACAAGAACAAGGGGACACAATCTGAAGTTAGTTGGGAAAAAGATCAAAAGCAACATGAGAAAATATTATTTTACTGAAAGAGTAGTAGATCCTTGGAACAAACTTCCAGCAGACGTGGTAGATAAATCCACAGTAACTGAATTTAAACATGCCTGGAATAAACATATATCCACCCTAAGATAAAATACAGAAAATAGTATCAGGGCAGACTAGATGGACCATGAGGTCTTTTTCTGCCATTAGTCTTCTATGTTTCTATATATCAGTCTTATATGTCTTATATGTTTCTATGTAAAGATTTGTCTTAATAACAGCTCCAAGTGCCTCTTTTTCTTCTCTTCGACTCACACGAGAATACAATGACTTGCCCTGCACTACCCACATAGTCACTGGTGTGAAACTTGTGACATCACATTGCCGTCGCATGATGTATCGTGTTGTTTTTCCCCTTTGCGGAGCTGGGGTGGGCATGGCCCTGTGTGTCACCCATCCAACCCATGGGCCCCAGTTTGACACCCCTGCGCATAAACAAACAAAGCATGTGTGGGAAAAGGAAATACACCCCGAGACAGATGCGATGTATTTCGTTATGACCCAAGAAAAACACACAAACACACCTTATGGTGGTAAGTGGGTTGGAAAGAATCCCCGCTTATAGGACACTGTTTCCCAACCTTAGCAATTCCGGATGTGTAAACTTTAAATCCCAAAATTCCACAGCCAACATTGATGAGAATTCTGGGCGTTCAAACCTCTTGTCGGGAAATGCTAATGTGGGATTTGGAAAAACAAGGTAACTCTTAATAGTGTCCTTTTTCCTCTCTTATTAAGAAAATGTGTCTCCAACATAGAAACATAGAAGATTGTAGGCAGAAAAAGACCTCATGGTCCGTCTAGTCTGCCCTTATACTATTTCCTGTATTTTATCTTAGGATGGATATGTGTTTATCCCAGGCATGTTTAAATTCAGTTCCTGTGGATTTACCAACCACGTTTACTGGAAGTTTGTTCCAAGCATATTTATTTTATTTTATTTTATTTATTTTATTTATTTTATTTATTTTATTTATTTTATTTATTTTATTTATTTTATTTATTTTATTTATTTTATTTATTTTATTTATTTTATTTATTTTATTTATTTTATTTATTTTATTTATTTTATTTATTTTATTTATTTTATTTATTTTATTTTATTTTATTTTATTTTACTTTACTTTACTTTACTTTACTTTATTTATTTTATTTTATTTTATTACTTACTTACTTATTTACTTATTTACTTACTTACTTACTTACTTATTTACTTATTTACTTACTTACTTACTTATTTATTTACTTATTTACTTACTTACTTACTTACTTACTTACTTACTTACTTACTTACTTACTTACTTACTTACTTACTTACTTACTTACTTACTTACTTACTTACTTACTTATTTGGATTTGTATGCTGCCCCTCTCCAAGGGCTCGGGGCGGCTCACAGCATATATAAAAAAGAACAGTAATATAATCCAATTAGTACTACAATACTAAAAACAATTAGAAAGAGATTAACCTAAAAAATTAACTCATTAACCAAACATTCAGCAATCATACTTAAGGCATTCAATGGTCAGGGGAAGATCTAAGAGTCCCAAGCCTAGCGGCAAAGATGAGTTTTTAAGCTCTTTCGGAAGGCAAGGAGGGAGGGGGCAGTGCGAATCTCTGGGGGGAGTTGATTCCAGTGGGCCGGGGCTCCCACAGAGAAGGCTCTTCCCCTAGGTCCCACCAACCGACATTGTTTGGTCGACGGGACCCTAAGGAGGCCAACTCTGAGGGACCTCACCAGTTGCTGGGATTCGTGCGACAGAAGGCGGTCTCGGAGATAATTTGGTCCTGTGCCATGTAGAGCTTTATAGGTCATAACCAACATTTTGAATTGTGCCCGGAAACTGATCGGTAGCCAATGTATCTACTACTCTTTCAGTAGAATAATATTTTCTCACATTGCTTCTGTTCTTTCCCCCAACTAACCTCAGATTGTGTCCCCTTGTTCACTTTCCTATTAAAAACACTTCCCTCCTGAACCTTATTTAAGCCTTTAACATATTTAAATGTTTCGATCATGTCCTCACTTTTCCTTCTGTCCTGCAGACTATACAGATTGAGTTCATGAAGTCTTTCCTGATACGTTTTATGCTTAAGACCTTCCACCATTCTTGTAGCCCGTCTTTGGACCCATTCAATTTTATCCATCTCTTTTTGTAGGTGAGGTTTCCAGAATTGAACACAACATTCCAAATGTGGTCTCACCAGCGCTCTATACGGCGGGATCACAATCTCCCTCTTCCTGCCTGCTCTCACTGCTCACTGCTTTTAATTACGCGTACAAAACACACTTCCTAATGCACAACTCTTCATAAAATGTGCACTTTAAATGCAGTCACCGTAACGGACAGTTGTGCTAACATCCAGTTTTTGCAAGCGGTCATGTTTCATCACCTAATTCAATGTTTCTCAACTTCAACAGCTTTAAGAAATGTGGACATCAAATCCAAGAATTCCCCACCCAGAATTCGAGGAACTGATGTCCACAGCTCTTAAAGTTATTCAGGTTGAAAAACACTGCTCTAATTTATACTACTATTTATATCCCTGATTGCGAACATTGGGGATGTATAACACAGGTGGCATGCAGAGCCTTCTCTGTGGGGACACCAGCTTTCGCCCCAGCCCAGCTCCACCATGTTTGTGCGTGCACCTCTCACCAGCCAGCTGGTCCTTGAGTCAATGCTGCACGTGCGCGGGGGTGGACACATGCTGGCAGTAATGGGCAGCCAAAATTTTTACTGCCACACTGTGGGTGTGGCTTATTTTGTGGGTGTGGCTTAATGGTCATGTGACTGGGTAGGAGTGGCTTGTTGGCCATGTGACCAGGCAGGAGTGGCTTGAATGATGATCATTGTTCAAGTGAACTATTAAGTCCTCGACTTACAACCTCACCAGTGTCACTCGCTGGGGTGACAATTTGCTTCACGTTTCCTGCGCTCTCCTTCCTGGGTCGTTCCCCCCACCTCAGGCTGCGTAGCTAGGTGAACGGGTGCTGCCAGAAGCATAAATGCTGCCAGCGCTGCTTCCACCCACACCTTCTGCTTGCACCTCGGGCGGGAGGTGGCTGCATGAGGTTGGAGGGGAGCCGGGCAGGAGAGAGGGAAGCTCGTCCGAAACCAGGAAGGAGGAAAGAGGAGAAAAGCAAGGAGCACAGACGCAGCAGCAGGGGGGAAAAGGAGAGCCGAGCTGAGACCAGTAATCCAGGAAGTGACAGCTGCCGATCAGGTGGAGCTGCGCACAGATCTTTATTTCTGCCGGTGGAACTGCGTTCCACCCCGTCCTGCCTGTTACCCACCCCTGCATGTGGGAGCATGAGTGCATGAGGGGGTTGCTTGGGGGATGCTCCCAATGCATTTTGTGATTTTGCACGCACACATGCTTTGGGCACTCGGCACCAAAAGGGTTAGCCAACATTGGTTTATATCAGTGCTTCTCAAATATTTTCTGTTATGCCCCCTCCCCCAGGAAGAAGTAAACATTTCACATTCCCCCCTCCAACTCTCTGTTGGGATAATTGTTTGCAATATTCAGCAATATTCAGTGGCTTATCAGTGTGATTGGGGTGTAACGTGTTTAAGTGATGCCTTAATTTATTTGGCTTCATTTTTCTCTTTATCTCTTTTATTTATCTCTTCTTCTATTCTTTCATTGATATGTTCTATTACTATACCTTCTTTTCTATTATTTCTCAGATATATTTTACTATGAGTATCTCCTCTATAACCGTCATCATGTATTTTACTATGTGTATATAGATATATACTCACTAAAACCCTCATTGTGTATTGGACAAAATAAATAAATAAAAATAAATAAATTTATTATTTATTTATTTATTCGATTTTTATGCCGCCCTTCTCCTTAGACTCAGGGCGGCTTACAACATGCCAGCAATAGCACTTTTTAACAGAGCCAGCCTACTTCCCCCCACAATCCGGGTCTTCATTTTACCCACCTTGGAAGGATGGAAGGCTGAGTCAACCTTGAGCTGCTGATGAGATTTGAATTGCTGATCTACAGATCTACAGTCAGCATCAGTGGCCTGCAATACAGCACTCTACCTGCTGTCCGCTGCCAACATTTTTACACATAGTAAACATACCGGTCTTTCCTCGTCTCCCACTGCAGTCCCAGTGAAACCAAGTGCTAGATATACTTATTTCCTCCTCTTAGCTTTCGAGAAACTTATATTTGTCTCATTATCTCCGTCTCCCTCCTCCTTTCTTTTCATCCCTGTTAAAAAATTTTCCATGGTGTCTCTTAAGGGTTTGTTATCTGCACTTTATATCTCCTGCTCTGTGCTGTGTTTGGTGCAAAAAACCCCTACTCCCGGTGGCAAAAAATGGCATGTTCCCCGGGGTCATCGCCTTCCACCCCCCCAGTATCGCTCAAACCCCCCCCCCCTCCAAAGGGGCCCACCCCACTATTTGAGAAGCAGTGGTCTACAAGAAAGTTTGAAGATAGGAAAACAGACACAAGGGGGCGCTATGCATTGCAGACTGCTACCTAAAATCATTGAGGGTGTCCTTGGTATTTTTTGAACTCGGTTGTTTTCCTTGCCGAATACAACATCTGCACAAAAACAATCAAACTCGGAGACCACCAAAGACCACACAGAGAGAGAGACCTCTCTTATTTCAACCCTGAGCTACAGATATTCTCCTTTATCGGCACCTACAACATTGTGTTAGTTAATTAGTTAACTAGTTAACTTGTTAACTAGTTAACTAGTTAACTGGTTAATTGGTTAACTGGTTAATTGGTTAATTGGTTAATTGGTTAATTGGTTAATTGGTTAATTGGTTAATTGGTTAATTGGTTAATTGGTTAATTGGTTAATTGGTTAATTGGTTAATTGGTTAGTTGGTTAGTTGGTTAGTTGGTTAGTTGGTTAGTTGGTTAGTTGGTTAGTTGGTTTGTTTGTTTGTTTGTTTGTTTGTTTGGTTAGTTAGTTAGTTAGTTAGTTAGTTAGCTAGCTAGTTAGTTAGTTAGTTAGTTAGTTGTCGGATTTGTATGCCACCCCTCTCCGTGGACTCAGTGTGGCTCACAACACACCAATAAAACAATATACAAATTACAATCGGATCCAATTAATATATATATAATTAACTAAAAAACATTATAAAAGCTAAATATCACAATCATTCATTCAATACAACCAAACATAGTAAAAATTCAGTGGCCAGAGGCTGGGATCTAATGACCCCAAGCCTGGCAGCATATCTAGGTTTTCAAGTTCTTTCGAAAGGCAAGGAGGGCGGGGGCATTGCGAATCTCTGGGGGGAGTGCCGGGGCCACCACAGAGAAGGCTCTTCCTCTAGGCCCCGCCAAGTGTTGATGGGACCTGGAGAAGGCCGACTCTGTGGGACCTGACCGGATGCTGGGATTCATGCGGCAGAAAGCAGTCTCAGAGGTAAACTGGTCCGATACCATATAGGGCTTTATAGGTCATAACCAACACTTTGAATTGTGTCCAGAAACCAATTGGCAACCAGTGCAGTCCGCGGGGAGCTGGAGAAACATGGGCATACCTTTGAAGGCCCATGACTGCTCACGCGGCTGCATTTTGCACAATTTGTAGTTTCCAAACACTATTCAGAGATGTTGTTATGTCATCATTTAAAGAGCCTTTCACAATCTCTAATTAAACCATGACGAAACGTAGATCATTGATCCAGTGCATTTGCATGTAAATACATCCATGGTTATATTTATTGATTGATTTGATTTGATTTCACCTCTATAGCCGCCCAATCCCAAAGGACTCAGGGTAGCTTACAACAATATAAATAGAAAAACAATGAAAAGAAGTCAAATATACAACCTAAAACTATCAAAGCCAGATTAAAACCCGTAATAAACTATCAAAACAGTATGCATGCATACCATTCATACAATGTGGGCATGATGGTTGTTAACTCATGGCCCCCAGGTCTGCTGGCAGACCAGGCCTTCGTGGCCTTACGGAAGGCCAGTAGGGTGGGAGTAGTATGGACATCGTTCCACAGAGTCGAGGTGGCAACAGAAAAGACCCTCCCCCACGGCCCCACCCCACCAACCTGCATTCCTTAGTCCAGTGTTTCCCAACCTTGGCAACTTGAAGATATTTGGACTTCAACGCCCAGAATTCCCCTGCCAGAGAATGCTGGCTGGGGAATTCTGGGAGTTGAAGTCCAGATATCTTCAAGTTGCCAAGGTTGGGAAACACTGGCTTAGTCGACAGGATCTGGAGGAGGCCAACTCAGTGTGTTCTTATTGGTCTTGGGGCAGTATGTGTCCATTGCTAATCATGGATGTAGAAAAAAGTGCAGCCAAGTGGTTTTGCATTGCCACTGGACTGCAATCAAATTAATTGAGGTTAAACTTTCCTGAGTGTGCAATGAATATTAACACACTCAGAAAAGTTACCTTTACTAGATAAATGGTCAAAGCAATGGAAACTGCAGTTTAATGTTTCCAAATGTAAAATAATGCACTTGGGGAAAAGGAATCCTCAATCTGAGTATTGTATTGGCAGTTCTGTGTTAGCAAAAACTTCAGAAGAGAAGGATTTAGGGGTAGTGATTTCTGACAGTCTCAAAATGGGTGAGCAGTGTGGTCGGGCGGTAGGGAAAGCAAGTAGTATGCTTGGCTGCATGGCTAGAGGTATAAAAAGCAGGAAGAGGGAGATTGTGATCCCGCTATATAGAGTGCTGGTGAGACCACATTTGGAATACTGATATTGACAAAATTGAACGGGTCCAAAGACGGGCTACAGGAAAGACTTAATGAACTCAATCTGTATAGTCTGGAGGACAGAAGGGAAAGGGGGGACATGATCGAAACATTTAAATATGTTAAAGGGTTAAATAAGGTTCAGGAGGGAAGTGTTTTTAATAGGAAAGTGAACACAAGAACAAGGGGACACAATCTGAAGTTGGTTGGGGGAAAGATCAAAAGCAACATGAGAAAATATTATTTTACTGAAAGAGTAGTAGATCCTTGGAACAAACTTCCAGCAGACGTGGTTGGTCAATCCACAGTAACTGAATTTAAACATGCCTGGGATAAACATATATCCATCCTAAGATAAAATACAGGGAATAGTATAAGGGTAGACTAGATGGACCATGAGGTCTTTTTCTGCCGTCAGTCTTCTATGTTTCTAGTTGTTAAACTCTCCAGTTGTTCAACTGAACAGCCAGTTGTTAAAACTCCCTTCTCTGGGTACAAGAAAACTTGATTGTTGTTATTGGTCGCGAAGTCGTGTCTGACCCAGTGCAACACCATGGACAACATTCTTCGAGGCCTTCCTGTTCTCTGCCATTATTCTGTAGTCCATTTAAGGTCATGCCGACTCCTTCTGTAACTCCATCCAGCCAACTCGTTCTCTGTCGTCCCCTTCTTCTTTTGCCCTCAATCCTTCCCAGCCTTAGGCTCTTCTCCAGGGAGTCCTACCTTCTCATTAGGTGACCAAAGAATTTGAGTGTCATCTTCAGGATCTGGCCTTCTAAAGAGCAGTCAGGGTTGATCTCCCCTAGGAATGACCGATTGGATCGCTTTGCAGTCCAAGGGACCCGCAGGAGTCTCCTCCAGCACCAGAGTTCAAAGACCTCAATTCTTTGGCGCTCAGCCTTCCTTATGGTCCAACTTTCACAACCATACATTGCAACTGGGGAAATCATAGCCTTGACTAAACAGCATGAAAACGTATTGCACCATAAAGAAGAGCAAAATTGTAGGTGATTAGATAAGGGTACATAGCATGACCGTAGACAGATAAGGGTATTCATTACAAAGCATCCAAGAATGGTCTCTGTAATAAACTGTGAAAATTTGGAAAATATGATGCCAGCGCCCTGTTCAGAGAGAGTTGTAAAATGTCAAACCATTAAGTGGTTTTTGCATTTCCATTTACGAGGCTGGGCAAATCCACTCAGTCCCCTGCAAAACTGGTGCCCAAATTGTGGCAAACATAGAAACATAGAAGATTGACGGCAGAAAAAGGCCTCGTGGTCCATCTAGTCTGCCCTTATACTATTTCCTGTATTTTATCTTAGGATGGATCTATGTTTATCCCAGGCATGTTTAAATTCAGTTACTGTGGATTTATCAACCACGTCTGCTGGAAGTTTGTTCCAAACATCTACTACTCTTTCAGTAAAATAATATTTTCTCACGTTCCCCCAACTAACCTCAGATTGTGCCCCCTTGTCCTTGTGTTCACTTTCCTATTAAAAACACTTCCCTCCTGAACTTTATTTAACCCTTTAACATATTTAAATGTTTCGATCATGTCCCGTCCCCCCTTTCCCTTCTGTCCTCCAGATTATACAGATTGAGATAATTTAAAAATAATGGAATCCATTTGAATCAGGCCCACTTCTCTCTCAAGGTGCAGGAGAAATTTACTTAAATTCACATTCAGCTGCCAAGATTTGAATTCTGTCCTTTTGAGTCAAACGTGGACTGAAACTTAGTTATCTGCTGAAGTTATGTTTTCTCCAAATTTTGTTATACGAATATACAATCAAATGGTAACATATCTTGGGAAACTTCTGCCCCAAAATTAAAGTAAGTCTTAGCCAAAAATTATTTAACTTATGGGAAGGGCAAAAGGGAAAATAAGGATCAAACCAGCAGGTGTATTACTTTATAATCAGAGATGCTATTCACTGGTTCGGATCGGTCCAGGCGAACAGGTAGTAGCAACCTGCGAGCCTCCATCCATCCACCTCAGTGCTATCCTGTCCTATTTAGCCACGTGTAAGAAGCCACGTGTGTGCATACAAGCTGTACGCATGAGCAAAGCACATGTGTGAAAGGCCATGCACATGCACAGAAGCTACACGTGTGACCAAAGCAAGCATGCACACGCTGGATGAACCAGTCGGGAAATTGTGAAAATCCCACCTCTGCTTATAATTATTGGCAATTAAAAATAATAGAATCTCTGATCTCGGTTATCAACCCAGGTTGTATCCTGCAGAATAACAGAGTTGGGAGGGATTTTGGAGGTCTTCTAATCCAATCCCCTGCTTAGACAGGAAAACCTATATTATAATAATAATAATAATAATAACAGCAGAGCTGGAAGGGACCTTGAAGGTCTTCTAGTCCAACCTCTTGCTTAGGCAGGAAACCCTACACTACTTCAGACAAATGGTTAACCAACATCTGCTTAAAAACATCCTGTGTTGGAGCATTCACAACTTCTGGAGGCAAGCCGTTCCACTGATAAATTGTTCTGTCCGTTCTAAGTTGCTTCTCTCCTTGTTTAGTTTCAACCCATTGCTTCTTGTTCTACCCTCAGGTGCTTTGAGGAATAATTTGACTCCTTATTCTTTGTGGCAACCCTTGAGATATTGCAACTCTGCTATTATGTCTCCCTTGGTCCTTCTTCTCATCAAACTAGCCATGCCCAGTTCCTGCAACAGTTCTTCATATTTTAGCCTCTAGTTCCCTAATCATCTCTGTCACTCGTCTCTGCACTTATTCTAGAGTCTCAACATCCCTTTTTAATTAATTCATATAAATAGTTGTGTAATCTCTTCTTAAAAACTTCCACTGTTGGAGCTCCCATAACATCTGGGGGGCAAATCATTCCACTGTTCTACCTGTCAGTAAATTATTCCTTACTTCTAGGTTAGTTCTTCCCTTAGTTAATTTCCATCCGTTGCTTGTCCTGCCTTCAGGTGCTTTGCAGATTGTAATCCATCTGAGCACAGAGTAGGGGAAGCAATTAGGTAGGGAAAGCAAGTAGAATGCTTGGCTGCATAGCTAGAGGTGTAACAAGCAGGAAGAGAGAGATTGTGATCCCGCTATAGAGAGCGCTGGTGAGACCACATTTGGAATACTGTGTTCAGTTCTGGAGACCTCACCTACAAAAAGATAGTGATAAAATTGAACGGGTCCAAAGACGGGCTACAAGAATGGTGGAAGGTCTTAAGCATAAAACGTATCAGGAAAGACTTAATGAACTCAATCTGTGTAGTCTGGAGGACAGAAGGGAAAGTGGGGACACGATCGAGACATTTAAATATGCTAAAGGGTTAAATAAGGTTCTGGAGGGAAGTGTTTTTAATAGGAAAGTGAACACAAGAACAAGGGGACACAATCTGAGGTTAGTCGGGGGAAAGATTAGAAGTAACGTGAGAAAATATTATTTTACTGAAAGAGTAGTAGATGCTTGGAACCAACTTCCAGCAGACGTGGCTGGTAAATCCATAGTAACTGAATTTAAACATGCCTGGGATAAACATATATCCATCCTGAGATAAAATACAGGAAATAGTATAAGGGCAGACTAGATGGACTATGAAGTCTTTTTCTGCAGTCAATCGTCTATGTTTCTATATTTCTAAGTACCAGGACACCTATTCTTGATGGCTGCATTTTTGTTAGGGAAGTTTGACACAGTAATAACAAAATGAAACCAATGAAAACCTTTGCAAAAAAATAAGTTACTTTGAATAACTTATGGTGGCTAAAAACAAAAGTAATACTGTATAGCAGTGTTGTTCAACCTTGGCAGTTTGAAGTTGGGTGGACGTCAACTCTCAGAATTCAAGGTTGCCTGACTGGGGAATTTTGGGAGTTGTAGTCCACCCATTTTGAAGCTGCCAAGGTTGAAAAACACTGCTGTAGACACTGGAGAGAAATCAAATTCCAGCAAGGAATTCCAGCCTCGTGGTGCATCCAGAACAATCTAGAACTGAACACACTCAAAACTCTAGAAATGGTGATAGACTTTAGGAGAAACCCTCCCATTCTACCACCTCTCACAATACTAGACAACACAGTATCAACAGTAGAGACCTTCAAATTTCTAGGTTCTATCATATCTCAAGACCTAAAATGGTCACCTAACATCAAAAACATCATCAAAAAAGCACAACAAAGAATGTTCTTTCTGCGCCAACTCAGGAAGCTCAAACTGCCCAAGGAGCTGCTGATCCAGTTCTACAGAGGAATCACTGAGTCTGTCATCTGCACCTCTATCACTGTCTGGTTTGGTCTCTCCAACCCAACAAGACCAACACAGACTTCAGAGGAGAATCAGAACTGCAGAAAAAACAATTGCTGCCGACCTGCCTTCCATTGAGGACCTGTATACTGCACAAGTCAAAAAGAGGGTGGTGAAAATATTTGCTGACCCCTCGCATCCTGGACACAAACTATTTCAACTCCTACCCTTAAAATGTCGCTACAGAGCACTGCACACCAAGACAACTAGACACAAGGACAGTTTTTCCCGAACGCCAACACTCTACTAAACAAATAATTTCCTCAACACTGTCAAATTATTTACTAAGTCTCCACTACTATTTCTACTATTTTTTTCTCATCATTCCTATCACCCATTTCCTCCCACTTATGACTGTATGACTGTAAATTGTTGCTTATATCCTTAAGATTTTGATTAATATTGATTGTTTTTTCATTGCTTATTTGACCCCTATGACAATCATTAAGTGTCATACCACATGATTCTTGACAAATGTATCTTTTCTTTTATGTGCACTGAGAGCATCTGCACCAAAGACAAATTCCTTGTGTGTCCAATCACTCATTGCCTATTCTATTCTATTCTATTCTATTCTAAAAAGTAATTTCTAGTTTCTCCACTTGTACCTAATATTGAGAATTTCTGATGGCAACTCTACAGCATCCACCCGGAAGGATTACAAAAGCTCACCTGAACCCGTGCTTCAGGTAGATTGGCAAATATGGCCAGGCGCTCCCTAGTGTTCACATCTGGGTAATGTGTCTCTTTGAAAGTGTCCTCCAGCACCTCCAACTGTTCTTTGGTGAAAGCTGTACGGCTCCTCCGCCGTTTCTGGGAGATTCCATAGGGCAGTTCCAGCAAAAGGGCTGTGTGTTTGGAGAATGGAGGAAGGAAAGGGTCATCATAGGTGATTTTTGTTGGAATATATTGTTGGAATGTCTTTTTGTGCAACAACTACAGTAATGTTCAGCCAGTAGGTGGCAGTGTTTACAAGTTTGGATCTGGTCAATGAGAAAATTTTGGTGGTCGGTGGAGAAATATTGGCCCCTGGGCCAGATATGGCCAAAAGCAATTAAACTAATCCAGGAAGCATAAAGGAAAGGAAAGGAAAGGAAAGGAAAGGAAAGGAAAGGAAAGGAAAGGAAAGGAAAGGAAAGGAAAGGAGGGGAAGGAAGAGGAGGAGTGGGCAAGAAGGGACCACAGCAACATATCTGGAATATGGGATTTACTTTCCCAACATCAGCAAGCCACCATCAAATAAGCTTCAATTACTTTGTAATAATTACACTACCTTTAAGAATTTTGTTACAATTAAACAACTGTTAAAGACGTGTTTATGGTTAAATAAGCATTTACAATTTTGTTATAATTAAATAAGGATTCATAATTTTGTTATGTTAAATAGGTGCATTTCATATTAATAAAATTGAAGCTTTCTGATCATTATATTACAAATGTATTTATCATATATATGCAGAGCTGAAGGGATTGGATACTGTAGCCTAAAGGATAATTCTCTGCTTTACAAGGCAAAGGTTGCAGGTTCAAGTCCCAGTGGGTATGGCTAGCTGATGAGGCCAAAATAAGGCCGAAATAGATCTATCCTAGTCTCCCTTAATTTTCAAATTCAGCAAAAAAACATGTGACATATATATATATTACGGTCTTGGAATATTCGGGTTTCTTCCCGTGTAGGATTTTTCCCGTGAAATCCTACATGGGAAGAAACCCGAATATGCCAAGACCGTCATACCTGTACCCGTGAAAATCTAGGAAAACATATATATATGTTTTACGAAAACATATATATATATATATATATATATATATATATATATATATATATATATATATACACATATATATATACACATATATATATATATTTGTAGTCTATGGTACTTAAAGCTATGAATTAGGGTCCTTGGGATTTAAAATTATGAATTTGTTGGTCTGTGGGATTTAAAATTATGACCTTGGTGGTCCCTGAGGTTCAAAAGGTTGGAGACTCCTACTCTATGTCTTTTCTTCTAAGAAGAGTTTCCTATTTCCTGTTATAACCAAAAAGTTAAGCAGTAAAGCACATGGTGACTGTGCATTTTGCTTGATCTGCATTGCTAGAAACAGAATTTCTAACACTTTTATCTTCCCAATTCATTTAAGGTCAAACCTAAAGCCAAAGTGGAGAGCCCTTTCTTCAGATCTGTAAGTATTTTGTTAGTTTTTGCTGCCAATACTTTTAACTCTGGTATAGGATGAAGGTGAAGGTTTGTTCTCTGAGCTTGTTGGTTGGTTTCTGAACATTTTGTTAGCAGACTAGGTAACATTTGCAACAGAGTTTAGTTTAAACTGGAGAATGAACCTTCACCTTTATTCTGTCAGTGCCCAACGAGAGCAAGATAAGATTTGATGGACAGCCACCACTTTTCTGCTCATCCCCCCCCCCAAAGAAGCATCCACCAAGGGGTCAAAGACATCAAAATAGCAGATATAACTGAACAATAAAAGTGCTGTCCTTGTTTGACACCTGTCATGTGCATCACTCATACATAAAATGGGGCGGGGCTTTGATCGTCCAGTTGTGGTCCATGCTTGGACATCATTCACACCTTTATGTATTCAAAACATTAATGCAGCCACCCATCTTTTAATCAACTTTGTGCAGCTCCCCATCAATACACATTAAACTATACAGGTAGTCCTCAACTTACAACAGTTTGTTTAGAGGCTGTTCCAAGTGACAACAGCACTGAAAAAAGTGACTTGTTATCATTTGTTCACACTCAGTAGTACCACCGTGATTCAGCTAACAATTGTAGCAAGAAAATCGTAAAAAGGGAAAAAACACAGTTAATTATTGTCTCTCTTAGCAACAGAAATTTTGGACTCAATTGCAGTCGAGGACTACTATAAACAACCTAAATGTAGGAGGAGAAGAGGTGGAGGCTGAGGCTGAAGTCAAGAGAGGAATTAGCAACTCGAGGTAGGGGGAAGAGGGAGAGGGAGGGAGGGAGGGAGGAGGAAGAGAGCGAGGGAGGGAGATAAAGAGATGGAGGGAGGGAGAGGGAGGGAAGGAGATGGAGGGAGAGAGATGAGATGGAGGGAGGGAGGGGAGAGGGAGTGGGGGGAAGGGAGAGAGAGGGAAGGGAGGGAGATTGAGGGAAGGAGGTGGTGAGAGGAGAGAGGAAGAGATGGAAGGAGGGAGGGAGGAAGAGGAAGGGAGGGAGGGAGAGGGAAGGTTAGGAGAAGGAGGGAAGGAGATGGAGGAGGGGAGGGAGAAAGATGGAGGAGGGGAGAGAGGGGGAGAGATGGGAGGGAGAGAGGGGGAAGAAGGGAGAGGGAGGAAAGGAGAGGGAGGGAGGGAGAAAGCGAGGGAGGGGAAGGAAGGAAGGAAGATCCAGCTGATTCAAAACATTAAAAACCAAAACAAAAATGGTCCCAAATCAAGATTCTACAGGGCAACCATCCCTGTGAAATTTGCAAAGTGCTGGCAAGGGAGTGGAGAGATTGAATCTTTGCCATTCCAGTTTGAAGAAAGCGATGCGCTGTGTTAAGAAATGAAGTTTAAATGAGAGATAAGGACCGTGATGATGGTTGAACAGGGTAGGAAGGGCAGCAAAATGTGACAGCGGCTGTGTGACTTTCTCATCGCCAGCCTGATAGACAGAATCTCTCACCTGCCAAATGGTTTGGCATGAGGACCTTGCCGAAAGCGGAGGACTGAGTCCCAGCCAACAAGGCACAACCCTCCGGTGTTGGTTGAGGGGGCTGCAGGCTGTACCCCAGGGATGGGAAGGCAAGAAGTGGATGGGCAATGGCTCCACGAAGGTAGTATATCATGTCGGTTCTCTTTGTCTAGAGGAGATAAAAAGAGAAGAAGGAGGTGAAAATATATTGTCCCAAAAATGCTTTTTCAAAATGCAACTCGATGATGATGATGATTATTATTATTATTGTGGTTGTTGTTGTTGTTGTTATTGTTATGGTGATGGTGATGGTGATGGTTGTGATTGTTGTGATTGTTGTGATTATTGTGATTATTCTGATTATTCTGATTATTCTGATTATTCTGATTATTCTGATTATTCTGATTATTCTGATTATTCTGATTATTCTGATTATTCTGATTATTCTGATTGTTATTGTTATTGTCATTGTCATTGTCATTGTTATTGTTATTTAGATTTGTATGCCACTCTTCTCCGAAGACCTATAAAGCCCTACACGGCCTAGGAGCAGATTATTTATGGGGCTGTTTTCTGCCTCACATTTCCCAGCAGCTGCTCAGATGACACAGGGTTGACCTTCTCCAGGCCCTGTTGGCCAGAAAATGCCGACTGGTGGGGCCATGGGGTAGGGCCTTCTCTGTAGCAGCTCCGACTTATTAGAATCAGCTTCCCCCAGAGATAAGCACAGCCTCCACCCTCCTCCTGGCCTTCCAAAAGCTTTCCCAGCAGGCCTTGGAACGTTGAGCCACAGTACTCTGCTCCGGCCTAGAAGTGATGAATACTTTTAGTGATAGGGTTTTATTGTTATTATGGTTTTATTATATATGCCGCCCAGAGTCCATTTTGGAGTTGGGTGGCTCATAAATCTAAATAAATGGATGGATGGATGGATGGATGGATGGATGGATGGATGGATGGATGGATGGATGGATGGATGGATGGACGGACGGACGGACAAACGAACGAACGAACGAACGAACGAACGAACGAACGAACGAACGAATGAATAAAATATAAAATATAAAATAATCTAAAATTTCTGTATGACTTATTTTTAAAACCCTTTTGCAGATCCTTCTGCTGTGGGCCTTTCTCTACAGCCAGGTAGAACTGCTCTTCTGCATTGCAACCTTCCCTTTAGACTGACAGAAAGTTGTCCCAGCATGCAGTCAGCTGTCACACAAGTCAATGCAAGCCAAATCAATTTTGCATTCTGCCCTTAGACAGTATTGGAATCCGGGACACAAACATCGCTTTAATGCTGCTGCAACTGAGGACGAATTTAAAACCTGTGTGACTCATGCCTTGGGGTAAAAAACAATGGCAGGTTGTTTGATCATAGGTAAGATGTCAGTGTTATCAAAACTGAAGTTTTCCTTGCCGTTCGATCTGCCAAACTGCTGGCAGCTAGTGATCAGCGGAAGTAGCTTGCAGTACTGCACTCTAACCACTGCACCCTTGAGGCTCACAAGCAGCAGTGGGCTACAAGCCAGAACGCTAAACTGCGCTCGTCACCGCGGATCGTACATTCTTGTGAGACCAGCGCAACTTTGCTGCTGCACCTGTGAAGGTAGCAAAATCACGCACGGAACCGCAGGCATAACGTCGCCAAAATACGGGCGCACCACAGGTACAAGAGCAAAATCACACTGGTCCCGCAAGAACTTACGAGCCACGGCGGCGAGCACAATTTTGCATTCTGGCTCATAGTCCACTGCTGCTCACAAGGTATTGAATCACAAACTAACCACTTGCTTAGCTTTGTAAAACATCCCGAAGTCCTCGCAATCAAGATTAGCACTAGCCAAACGCAACATGCACATGAATGCATCTGCTAGATTTATACTTAAATGCTTCCCTGTGTTGTGTGAATACAACCAATTCTATCAGTCTTGGATGTAGGAGGAAAAGAAGACCATTTCTCCTCTTATTCTAAGAAATCTGTGTGTGTGTGTGCAGACGAATTAGTGCCTCAAGCCCCTCTGTGAAAGTCTAGAGCTGTGGTTCCCAACCTTTTTTTGCCCATGCCCCACCTAAGTATCTCTCAAATCCTCATGCCCCTCCATGACATATAAGTCTTACTATTCAAAAAGTGAACTTCTACTCACGTGGAGGAAGCCTAAAAAGGCCGTTAACTTGGTTTAAACAAGGTTCCAATTGCCCCTATTAAAAATCAAATTGGCTCCTTGTGGGACGTGGGCCCCACATTGGGAACCAGGGGTCTAGAGCAGTGATGGCGAACCTTTTTTTCCTTGGGTGCCGAAAGAGCATGTGTACATGCTATTGTGCATGCACAAGTGCCCACACCCATTATTCAATGCCTGCGGAGGGCAAAAACAGCTTCCCCTGCCCCCCTGGATGCCATCTGGAGGCCAGAAATAGCTTATTTCCCAACTTCTGGTGGGCCCAGTAGGCTAGTGTTTCTCCCTCCTCGGGCTGTAAAGGCTTCCCTGGAGCCAGGGGAGGGTAAAAACGTCCTCCCCCATCCCCCCCGAGGCTCTCTGGAAGCCAAAAACGCCCTCCCAGAGCCTCTGTGTGAGCCAAAAATCAGCTGGCCGGCACACGCATGCACGTTGGAGCTGAGCTAGGGCAATGGCTCACATGCCAGCAGAAATGGCTCCACGTGCCATCTGTGGATACCCGTGCCATAGGTTTGCCATCACTGGTCTAGAGACTAAAATCAACAATGCATCAATATGCAAATCTAATTTCTCTAAATCTGGCACATTGCGCTTATCTCTAATTCAGAAGTGTGACCAGTAGCAGGTTGCTACCATTAGGGGTAATGATGCCGCACCAATAACAAAAGGTTGCACTGTGCGCGCAGCTTCACATCTCCAGCATGCGCCCATGCACGTCCCAGTGATATTTTGCTTCTGTGCATGCGCAGGAAGCAAAATCTCTCAAGGGGACGTGCATGTGTGTGAGATTTCAGCGACTTTTTATTTATTTTATTAATTTTATTAATTGGATTTGTATGCCGCCCCTCCTCGAGGACTCGCTTGCATGTGTGCAAAAAAAATTGCTGAAATCTTGCATGGGTGCACCAAAAAAAAATGCTGAAATCTTGTATGCACACAGAAAAAAATGCTGAAATCTTGCATGTGTGTAGAAAAAATTGCTGAAATCTTGCATGTGCACCGAAAAAAATGCTGAAATCTTGCATGCACGCAGAAAAAAATTGCTGAAATCTTGCATGCACGCACAAAAAATTGCTGAAATCTTGCATGCACGCACAAAAAATTGCTGAAATCTTGCATGTGCACTGAAAAAAATTGCTGAAATCTTGCATGTGCACCGAAAAAAAATGCTGAAATCTTGCATGCACACAGAAAAAATTGCTGAAATCTTGCATGCGCTGAAGCAAAATCTTGCTGGGATGCACACAGATACATGCTGGAGATGCAAAGCTGTGCACGCAGCACACTTGCAGTGGAAGTACGAGCACCCCCGCCTGAGTGTGAGACCCTTGTCACACCCATATCACTTACCAGCTCCAAGATCTCTTCTTTACTCTTTCGGCTTTGTGGGCCTGAGGACAACTCCTCTTCTCTTCTGCTATTTAACCATTTTGGGATGGGGGGGAAACAATATATGTCCATCTACCCCCACCCCCCACCTCTCTCTAACCGTCTCATTCCCCACCTGCTCAGGCCACCTCCAAGAAGAACACAACCAAAGCCGGATTAAAAAATGTATTTTCCCCCTTTCTGGGAATGGGGCTGGGGGGCTGAGGGGATTTGAAGAGGCTTAAGTGGAGCTTAGGGACACGTGTGCATGAGTCGACGGGTCCATTTTGTTCACCATTCAAAATGTCGATTCATTTTCAGGGTTGGAGTTTTTTGTTTTTTAAAGAATGTCAAGAGTTGAACGGCTGTGGCTTCCCTGCTCTTTTTTGACCCTCCAAGCGGGCGTCAGCTCCTGGCTTTTCTACTCAGCGGTCATTAATTTCCAAACAGAACTGAATGGAAAGAAACCAAGGCGCCCTTCAATTATATGAAAAAAAACATGTCGCAATGTGCAATTGCAAAATTGGCTAACGGCAACAACAACATGGTCGTGCCTGGCAGCTATTTATAACCTTTGCTGCCAGGCTGAGCCAGCCAATCCAGGCTCTGTATTTTCCCGCCCAAAACACGATTTAAGTATTGCCCACAAGATCATATGCTGCAATGTTCTACCGGTCAATGACTACTTCAGCTTCAACCGCAACAACACAAGAGCACGCAACAGATTCAAACTTAATACGAACCGCTCTAAACTTGACTGTAAACAAATATGACTTTAACAATCGAGTTGTCGGAGCGTGGAACTCATTACCGGACTCAATAGTGTCAACCCCTAACCCCCAACATTTCTCCCTTTCTGGGCTCTGGGTACGTTATTCCTATCGCAGTAAATGAGGTTGAATGCGTATAATTTTAGAAGAGCTGTGCGTACATGTGTGTGTGTACATACACATACAGTTTATATAGTAAATAATGTATATTTTTGTGTGCCTGTGTGTAATATGTATGTATATGGCATATATGCATAGAATTATGTTGTGGTTAGCTCTGGCCCAGCTCCTGCCCCAAGGAATGTGCAGATGGATGTGGGGGAAACATCCACATGCCGCAGGCCTGTTTTGCTCCCGATGGAATCTGCCGACAAAGCCTCCTCTGACCAAGGAAGCGTGAGTGACAGGGAAGAGGGAGTTTGGCAGACAGCCCAGGAGGAGATCAATCATCTGTATCATCCTTGGATTCTGAACAAGAATTAATGACACATCCACGCATGAGTACAGTGATGCATAGGAGACAACAACTGAAGGATTATTACAAGAGAAAATGAGGCCACCTGTGGTTGGCTGGGGCTCCAGTAATTAGGGCTGCTGCTATAAATAGCAGCGTGTGGGTTTGGCCGTTGTGGAAGAGTATCTGATCGCAGTTCCTCAGGAATCGTGTGTTGCTGTTTTCTGGACTTTGTTGATTTTTCATGCCTTTGAAACCAAAGTAGAGCAACGCGCGCGTGTGTGTCTCTTACTTCGTTGGAAGAAGAAGGGGTGTGAAGTTTCTTCACAGCTGCTAGCTAAGTACTTAATGACTGCTTAAGGGAAATTGTACAGGCTACCCGGTTGTTTTGGGACGAGTGCTCTTTGCAATACAAAAAGAGTGCTTAGTTTATTTTGAATTTTGTGATAATAATAATAATAATAAATAATAATAATTTATTAGATTTGTATGCCGCCCCTCTCCGAAGACTCAGGGCGGCTCACAACAACGATAAAAAACAATATTATGCTGGCACAAATCTAATATTAAAAAAAACTAAAAACCCTATCATAATTAAAAACCAAACAGCGAACATTGTTTTGAATTTTCAAACGTGTGTGTGTGTGTGCAATTTGTACCTTTGAATTTTCGGGAGGCTCCTACCAGAGAGCCCGGCAGAACAGAATTAAACAGTATATTTTGGATGTTCAGTAATAGTAAATAAATAGGGAAATTGTATCTCTAAGAAGCAAGGAGAGGACAAGCACCCTAAACCAAACCCTTGACGTGAGTGACATCATGTTAGCCCCCCTTCAGCCAGTCACATGACCTTTAAGCCACCCCCTGGTCACATGTTCAGCAGCCACTCCCACCTGATCATCTGGCCGGCAAGCCACACCCACAAAATAAGCCATGCCCACAGTGTGGTAGTAAAAAAAACTTTTTGCAGCCCTTCACTGGCTACATGGACAATCCAGTACATCACCCCAGTTGGAAAAACAGAGATGCACAAATATTCAATTATTATTATTATTTCCTATTATTTATTAGATTTGTATGCCACCCTTCTCCCAAGACTCGGGGCAGCTCACAGAATAGATACAAACATAAGCATGTAGAACAAATCTAATAAGAACTCTAAGCCTCTAGAGTTGTTAACCTGATCCTAAGCAGCTTCTGCTCAGGCAATCTCACATTACTCACAAGAGCCTACAAAACTTTTGCCAGACCCATCCTAGAGTACTGCTCATCTGTCTGGAACCCATATCACATCTCAGACATCAACACCCTTGAAAATGTCCAAAGATATTTCACCAGAAGAGCCCTTCACTCCTCCCCTCGAAACAGAATATCCTACGAAAATAGACTAACTATCCTGGGCCTTGAAAGCCTAGAACTACGGCGCCTAAAACACAATTTGAGTATTTCCCACAAGATCATATGCTGCAACGTCCTACCAGTCAATGACTACTTCAGCTTCAACCGTAATAACACAAGAGCACGCAACAGATTCAAACTTAATACGAACCGCGCCAAACTTGACTGTAAAAAATATGATTTCAACAATCGAGTTATCGAAGCGTGGAACTCACTACCGGACTCAATTGTGTCAACCCCTAACCCCCAACACTTCTCCCTTAGACTCTCCACGATTGACCTCTCCAGGTTCCTAAGGGGCCAGTAAGGGGCGTGCATAAGTGCACTGGAGTGCCTTCCGTCCCCTGTCCAATTGTCTTTCCTTTCTTTCACCTATCTTATATATTCTCTTCCTTTCATATATCCTCTCCTCTAAGTTCACCTTCACCCTCTTTTATATTATCACATGTCTATTTTTCTTCCTATGTATTTGTGTATTGGACAAATGAATAAATAAATAAATAAATTTAAAATACAACTAAAAGCCCTAGTGTAATACGCAATCATACAGTCCAATCACACCACTGGTCAAAGGGGCAAGGTCTAATTAAATTCAGCTTATTTAGTTTATGATCATCCTTATCTCTGGTGGTCTTCTTCTACTTCCCTAAACCTTGCCATGACAACTCCATTTGCTCACAACAAATGCCCCCCACCCTGAGTTGTTGCTTGCTGATCATCGCTTTGAGGGATCGGTCAATTTTTATTTGGTTCCGGGCTGACTGATTGATTCTGCAGTCCATGGACTTCTTAGTAACCACCTCCAAATCCATAATTGGAAGAGGTTTATCTTCTTTCTCTTGCTGTTTTTCAATGACCAATTTTCACAGCCAGGAGTTACTATTGGAAAGGCCATTGCTTTAACTACTCTGATCTGTGTTGTTATTGCCTTCTTCAATAGCGCTAATCTCCTGTTTATTCCTCCAGGACGCCATCCATCTTTATTCTCCAGCACAAGGAAATTAAACAACAAGTAAATCCTCCACTTACAACCCTAAATAAGTCCAGAATTTCTGTTTCTAAGCAAGACCGTTGTTAAGAGAGTTTTGCCCCAAGGAGGGAGAAAAATGGGCCTATCGGAAGGGTGGGAAGGCTGGAAATGGGCCTATTTCTGGCCTTCCCAAACTTCCAGTAGAGCTGTTTTTTGCCCTCCAGGGGGCCTATGGAGCTTGAGGCAGCTGCTTTTGCCCTCCCACACGCTTTAAGAAAGCCTCTGAAGTCCGCGGAGGGCCAAAAGGCTGCCACATGGTGCAGGTGGCCAACTAGGCCACACACACCCAGCAACCTTGCTATAAAAAAAATTATGACAAGAGAAAATGAGGTCACCTGTGGTTGGGTGGGGCTCCAGTAATTAGTGCTACAGATAAAAGTGCATGTGTTAGCCTCATGGCAGTTTGTCTGATTCATTGTTTCGTCAAGATCGTGGTTTTTGCTGTTCAGGATTGTGTGTGGACTCTTTGGACTTTAGAATTGGACTCAATTTCCCAGTTATTGGGTGAGCAATTGGACTGCATTTAACCTGTGCCTTGTGTGTACCAGAAAATCCCTTTGACATTTAAAAAGGGAGTTGTTTCTGCTTTACTGTTTATAAAAACTTTTGGGTTTTCCTTTTATCGTGTGGTGTGTGTCTTCCTGGACTAATTACCCTGTATTTACGGGCAGTTGAGACACACGGGCAGAACAGCTTTTTCCAAATGTGAAGCAATTTTTTTTCTACTCATTCCCTCAGGTCCTTAATCCCCCATTACTCCATTGGCTGAGGAAATATTACATTCGGAAGTAGTGGTTACTGGCGGGGGCGGGGGATGAGTTATTTGCTCTGTTAAGAGGATGCGACAAGCAGAGAAAAAGGTTTAAGGAGAAGACTTGAGCTGAGCTGGAATGACCCAACTGCAAATCTTGGGGGGGGGAAGCTCCCCACCCCACCCCCTTCTCCACACCAGATGACACACACAGCTGTAAAGTCCCATCTGAGATCTCGAGACCGAAAACTATTAATTATCTAAAGCTTTTTCAAACAGATGCCCTCCATGTGTATGGTTGGGATGGTGAAAATGATAGTCTAATTCAGTGTTTCCCAACCTTGGCAACTTGGCAACTTGAAGATATCTGGGGCCTGGATGGATGTCAACAAGCTCAAACTCAACCCAGACAAGATGTAGTGGCTGTGGGTTTTGCCTCCCAAGGACAATGCCATCTGTCCATCCATTACCCTGGGGGGGGGGGAATTATTGACCCCCTCAGAGAGGGTTCGCAACTTGGGCGTCCTCCTCGATCCACAGCTAACATTGGAACACCATCTTTTGGCTGCGGCGAGGGGGGCGTTTGCCCAGGTTCCCCTGGTGCACCAGTTGCGGCCCTACCTGGACCGGGAGTCATTGCTCACAGTCACTCATGCCCTCATCACCTAAAGGTTCGATTACTGCAATGCTCGCTACATGGAGCTACCTTTGAAAAGTGTTCGGAAACTTCAGATCGTACAGAATGCAGCCGTGAGAGCCATTGTGGGGCTCCCTAGACGCCCACGTTTCTGCAACACTCCGTGGCCTGCACTGGCTGCCGATTGGTTTCCGGTCACGATTCAAAGTGTTGGTAATTACCTTTAAAGCCCTACATGGCATTGGACCAGAATACATCCGGAACCGCCTTCTACCGCACGAATCCCAGCGGCCAACAAGGTCCCACAGAGTTGTCCTTCTCCAGGTCCCGTCGACCAAACAATGTCGTTTGGCGGGCCCCAGGGGAAGAGCCTTCTCTGTAGCGGCCCCGGCCCTCTGGAATCAACTCCCCCCAGATATTAGAATGGCCCCCACCCTCTTTGTCTTTTGCAAATTGCTCAAGACCCACCTTTATCGCCAGGCATCCTCCTCCAGGCTTTTATATTTTATGTTTGGTATGTATGTGTTGTATGGTTTTAAATTGTTGGGGTTTTTAGATATGTTTTATTTTATTATTAGATTTGTCTCACTGTCATATTGTTTCTATTACTGTTGTGAGCCGCCCCAAATCTTCGGAGAGGGGCGGCATACAAATCTAATAATAATAATAATTATTATTATTATTATTATTATTATTATTATTATTATTATTATTATTATTATTATTTTCTACCATTACTGTAGGCTGAGAAAAAATGTGGTGCATTACTTTCTGGGCGACCCTCATACTACCACCCAGATTTACCAAGTCAACATCTTCCTTGATTCCCATCTCATACGATCCATGACTGGGCGATGCTGTTACATGAAAAGCATAATCCGGGGCCTTGCTCCCCAGCCTCTTCCTCCTCTTCTCCAGGAGACCCCAGTGTGGGACTGAAGGGCCCCCGCCAAGCGGCATTCATGGGACGTCTGTGCTGTTTACCACTCTCCAAAGAGTTTGGGAGCCCTGGGGTCAGAGGTGACGGGAGATGAATCGATGCAGCCTTTTGAAAGGTCACTTCAACTCCATTGAGCCCCAACCTTTTGACAGCCAAAGCAAACGAGAGGAGGGGATAATGGACAGTCAAAGGAACGGGAGGGGCTTTGTGGCCCCAAGTATTGATCAGGAATTGGGGAGCTTCTGGACAGGCTATGCTAAGCAGACTCCAATGATGGAGCCGCATTCTTTGCCTTTGTACACAGTCATCCGAATCTTTTTACCCCTCCATTCTTACTTGATCCCCATTCTCAGAGAGAGAGAAAAAAGATTAAGTCGACAAAACGCCTCTTCAATGGAAGAACAAAGTCAAACTCGGTGACTTGTTACCAAAATCTTTACTGGACACAAAGGGCCCACAGAATTAGGAGATTAGTGGCTGGAAAAGCCATCGCTTGCTTAATCAGAGTTGGCTGAGCCAGCCACAATGACCTCAGTGCCCATGGTTCACAGATCTTAATGGCCAGCTTCACATGTCAGATCCAGGTGAACTAGCAAAACTACCTAACAAGTTAGCATTTGTTTAAACCAACCTGCATTATGTTTCACCTGCATTTATTTACTTATTTACTTATTTACTTATTTACTTATTTACTTATTTACTTATTTACTTATTTACTTATTTACTTATTTACTTATTTACTTATTTACTTATTTACTTATTTACTTATTTACTTATTTACTTATTTACTTATTTACTTATTTACTTATTTACTTATTTACTTATTTACTTATTTACTTACTTACTTACTTATTTACTTACTTATTTACTTACTTATTTACTTACTTACTTACTTGTTTGTTTGTTTGTTTGTTTGTTTGTTTGTTTAGATTTTTATGCCGCACTTCTCCTTAGACTCAGGGCGGCTTACAACATGTTAGCAATAGCACTTTTTTAACAGAGCCAGACTATTGCCCCCACAATACAGGTCCTCATTTTACCCACCTCGGAAGGATGGAAGGATGAGTCAACCTTGAGCCGGTGATGAGATTTGAACCGCTGACCTTCAGATCTACAAGTCAGCTTCAGTGGCCTGCAGTACAGCACTCTACCTGCTGCGCCACCCCGGCTCATAAGGATAAGGATAGTAACGAGGTACAGGGTATTCCTCATGTTATGACCGTAATGAAACCCACAATTTTGGTTGTAAAATATGGCGGTCGTAAAGCATATCCCTATGTGACACCTTATTTGCAACAGTTATTTGCTGCAAGTCATGGGATGGTACTATAATTCCCTCTGTAAATATAGCAGATATCACAACACTGGGGGAGGGCCTTCTCTGTGGCCGCCCCAGCTCTATGGAATCAACTCCCCCCAACCCGATATCCATACTGCTCTCACCCTCCTGCCTTTCTGTAAGGCCATGAAGACCTGGCTTTGCAGGCAGGCCTGGGGGCCATAAACTAACAACCATCATGGCCAAATTGTATAAATGGTATGCAGTAATTGGCAGCCAAAATTTTTACTGCCACACTGTGGGTGTGGCTTATTTTGTGGGTGTGGCTTAATGGTCATGTGACTGGGTAGGAGTGGCTTGCTGGCCATGTGACCAGGTGGGAGTGGCTTGAACGATCATCATTGTTCAAGTGAACTGTTAAGTTTTCAACTTACAACGTTACCAGTGTCGCTCGCTGGGGTGACAATTTGCTTCGCGTTTCCCACGCTCTCCTTCCTGGGTTGCCCTCCCGCCTCAACCTGGATAGCTAGGGAAACAGGTGCTGCCAGAAGTATAAATGCTGCCAGCCCCGCTTCCACCCATGCCTTCAGCTTGCACCTCAGGTGGGAGGTGGCCACGTGAGGCTGTAGGGGAGCCGGGCAGTAGAGAGGGAAGCTCGTCGGAGGCCAGCAAGGACGAAAGAGGAAAAAAACAAGGAGCCCAGACGCAGCAGCAGCAGGGAAAAAAAGGAGAACCGAGTCGAGACCAGTAATCCAGGAAGTGACAGCTTCCAATCAGCTGGAGCTGCGCACGCATCTTCATTTCTGCCGCCTGTTCCCCAGTGTTATTGTTGCCACAGAAGAAATATGTAGCTTTGGTTGACTTCCCTCAATAAATAAACAAGTATAATATCTGTGACTCGTTTAATTGGGTGGTGGGGATTCGTCGGAAATTTCAGATCATGAAGAAGGCAGCTGCGAGAGCCATCATGGGGCTTCCAAGATTCGCCCACGTTTCTTCAACACTCCGTGGCTTGCATTGGCTGCCGATCAGTTTCTGGTCACAATTCAAAGTGTTGGTCATGACCTTTAAAGCCCTACATGGCATTGGACCACATTACCTCCAGAACCGCCTGCTACCGCACGAATCCCAGCGACCGATAAGGTCCCACAGAGTTGGCCTTCTCCGGGTCCCGTCGACTAAACAATGTCGTTTGGCGGGCCCCAAGGGAAGAGCCTTCTCTGTGGCGGACCCAGCCCTCTGGAACCAACTCCCCCCAGAGATTAGAACTGCCCCCACCCTCCCTGTCTTTCGTAAACTACTCAAGACTCATTTATACCGCCAGGCATGGGGGAGTTGAGATAGCTCTTCCCCCTAGGCCATTACAAGTTATGCATGGTATGTTTCTGTGTATGTTTGGTTTTATAATAGGGGTTTTTAGTTGTTTTTTAGTATTGGATTGTACATGTTGTGTTTATTATTGTTAGCCGCCCCGAGTCTGCGGAGAGGGGCGGCATACAAATCCAATAAATTATTATTATTAAATTATTATTATGTGTGGAGAACAAATCATACCCAAGATCATATTTATGCAGAAAAATTGACAATTCAAAAGGGTCCACAAACTGTAATTGAGTTTGCCAGTTAATAAACCTGATACAAACAAGTAGCAGGATTATCTTGCTCCCCACCTCCATTTTTTTCGGCTGTAGAACCAGAACATGAAGCCGTTCACAACACAAGTCCGAAATTTCAGCCTGCCTGACGAGATTGACTGAAACCAAACTTTTATGCAGTTATAAAGACCAGAAAAAATGGGACCAATTGTCCTTTCTTGGTAATCCCATGACAAGCTCTTGCAAATTTATGGAGACCAGGTGGAACAATATAAAATAAGCACCTTCTGCCCATTTAGTAGTTAAGCTTTTCGCTCTGGGGCAAGGCCTAGCAACATCAAGGACATCACAAAGTACAAATTGCTTTTGACACATCTGTCAATAGCTCAGCGGGACACCCCACAAGGCATACATCCTTCACCCTAACCAAATTTGTCCCGAATGAAGCTCAGCACCTTGATCAATAACTGAGACAATGAGGTTTGGGGTCAGGAAGGCAATCAGGCCTTGACCCCTGCAGGGAGCCGAGAAGGCACTTGGACAAAAAACAACAGCGCCAAGTTAAAGCAAGTTAAAGCAACAGCTTCTTTATTGTGAGGATCCAGCAGCTATTTCCTCATTTCTGACCTTCCCCCACCAAGTCATGCAGGCAACAACTGTCACTCAAGAAGCACACTAGTCTGCATGTTAGCTTCCTGTCAATTAGGATGGACACCATGGGCAGGGTGAATAGAGGCAATCCCACCCGACACACAAACACACACTCCAGAACTCTGGACTGTTTACCAAGTTGTTGTTGTTGTTATTACTATTATTATTATTACTATTATTATTATTATTATTATTATTATTATTATCATCATTATTATCATCATCATTATTATTACTTTATTATTATTACTATATTATTATTATTATTATTATTATTATTATTATTATTATTATTATTATTATTATTATTAGTTAGTGTAATGAGTTTAGCTTATTGTATGAACACTATCCATTCTCACAGCTTCTGAATTTACAGCTATCAAATATGGCAACTGCCAACCAATTTATTTTGAAATAAATAGGCACAATTCATGGACGGTCTTAAGCATAAAACTTATCTGGAAAGACTTCATGAACTCAATCTGTATAGTCTGGAGGACAGAAGGGAAATGGGGGACATGATCGAAACATTTAAAGGGTTAAATAAGGTCCAGGAGAGAAGTGTTTTTAATAGGAAAGTGAACACAATAACAGGGGGGCACAATCTGAGGTTAGTTGGGGGAAAGATCAGAAGCAATGTGCGAAAATATTATTTTACTGAAAAAGTAGTAGATGCTTGGAACAAACTTCCAGCAGACGTGGTTGGTAAATCCACAGTAACTGAATTTAAACATGCCTGGGATAAACATATATCCATCCTAAGATAAAATACAGGAAATAGTATAAGGGCAGACTAGATGGACCATGAGGTCATTTTCTGCCGTCAATATTCTATGTTTCTATGGAGGATTGGGCCATTGCCAGTGAAAGGCTACCAAACTTTTTACTATCACACCGTGGGCGTGGCTTATGCATTTTCTTTCAACATTTTCAGTGCAAATTGGGTGCTCTGGGGTGGAGTTCCATTTTCGTTACTCCACTCCGTTCCCCCCTATCCTGGCAGCAGCCCACCCCTGGTCATTGCTGATAGATAATTTTGCTGGCTCTATCCAATCAATCAACCAACCGCTAGAATCAGAGACAGATGGTTTTAAATACCAGTGGCCAAGGACCTTCCTGAGTACAGCTAATTAGTCACTGTGAGTATCCACAGAAATGCTAAATTCAACAGCTTTTGGTTTGGTCCAGCAGGAATATTAGATGCACTCCACTTCTTGTTTGTTGCAACATTGTCAGGTGCCAATAATGCTCTCTACTTTGAGATCAAGCCTGGACACATTTTTACAGCAGATATATTTTCTGTGATATGTTGTGATATCATTACCAGTAAGAATCACAGTTCTCTGATCCATCACATGGATCATTAAATTTAATCCCATAGAATTATTTTTACTAGAATACAGTGGTACCTCTACCTAAGAACGCTTCTACTTACAAACTTTTCTAGATAAGAACCGAGTTTTCAAGATTTTGTTGCCTCTTCTCAAGACTTATTTTCCACTTACAAACCCGAGCCTCCGAAACTGTAACCGGAAAAGGCATGGAGAAGCCTCCATGGGGCCTCTGTAGGAATCTCCTGGGAAGAAACAGGGCCGGAAAAGGCGTGGAGGCCTCCGTGGGGTCTCTCTAGGAATCTCCTGGGAGGAAACAGGGCTGGAAAAGGCGTGGAGAGGCCTCTGTGGGGCCTCTTTAGGAATCTCTTGAGAGGAAATAGGACCTTCACTCTCCCTGTGGTTTCCCCAATCGCACACATTATTTGTTTTTATATTGATTCCTATGGGGAAAATTACTTCTTACAAACATTTCTACTTAATAACTAATTCAGACACAATCTGAAGTTAGTTGGGGGAAAGATCAAAAGCAACATGAGAAAATATTATTTTACTGAAAGAGTAGTAGATCCTTGGAACAAACCTCCAGCAGATGTGGTAGATAAATCCACAGTAACTGAATTTAAACATGCCTGGGATAAACATATATCCATCCTAAGATAAAATACATAAAATAGTATAAGGGCAGACTAGATGGACCATGAGGTCTTTTTCTGCCATCAGACTTCTATGTTTCTATGTTTCTAAGTTCTTAATTAACGAATTAAGTTCGTAAGTAGAGGTACTGTACCACTGTATTCAAGAATGCCATCAGGACCAAATCCAGAAAAGAATTTATGTACTGTATATCTCTATGTATGTATGTATGTATGTATGTATGTATGTATGTATGTATGTATGTATGTATGTATGTATGTATGTATTATTTATTTATTTATTTGAGTTGTAAGGGACCCTGCAGGTCATCAAGTCCAACCCCGTTTCAAGCAGGAAACCCTACACCTCCCCAGCCAGATGGCAGTCCAATCTCCTCTTGAATATGTCCAGAGTTGGAGCATTAACAACTTCCGCTGACAGACCGTTCCATTGATTGATTGCTCTGACCATAAGGAAGTTCTTCCTTACTTCCAGGTTGAATCTCTCCTTGGTCAGCTTTCATCCGTTGTTCCTCGTCTGGTCCACTGGTGCCCTGGAAAATAGTGTGACCCCCTCCTTTCTGTGGCAACCCCTCACGTACCTGTAGACTGCTATCATGTCCCCCCCCTGGCCCTTCTTTTCTCTAGGTTATCCATGCCCAGTTCCTGCAACCTCTCTTTGTATGTCTTGGTTTCTACTAAAGGCCCTTAATTAAGTTAAGGGCCCTTATGAACAGGTGGCTTTGCAAACACAGCAACAAAGTTTGCATTTGGAAGTAAGAAAGATCATATTAACTATTTAGAGTCAGGCACTTTTGTGGCCAACCGTCGAGAATCCCCTCGGATACACGCTGCCAAATTTCACAGGCCCAAGAGCTAAAAAAATATATGTGATGGTCTCCTCTTGCTGTTAAATGGGAAACTCAATACAACAGTTGTGTAAGCCATTTAAAACACATCCATACACTTCCCAAATACCACTGCCAGGCTCTTGCCAATAGAAAGCAAGATCACCCCAAAGTTTATTTCAGAAAGATGAACTGGAAGGGGACAGAACATTAAAGAAACATCAGCAGCTGGATTGTTTTGCACATTCAAACCCAATCAATCTCCCAGGCTGCTGCAGTAGAGACTGTTCCAACCTCTGGTTCAAGATCTCAGTGCAAATGAGGAGTAAGTTCTGTACTTCTGTTCAGGTAGAAGCAGTCCTTGACTTACAAACACAGCCCCAAATTTCTGTTAAGTGAGTCATTTTTAAGGGAGCTTGGCCCCATTTTTGCCACCTTTCCTGCCAGTGACAAGATAGTAATACAGCTGTTAAAATGAATCCAGCTACCCCATTGACTTTGCTTGTTGAGAAGGTTGCAAAAGGGGTCACGTGACCCAGGGAACACAGCAATGGTCGTAAGTATGAACCAGTTGACATGCATCCGAATATTGATCACATAACCGTGGGGATGCTGCAACAGTGATACCGTATTTTTGGAGTATAAGACGCACCTTTCGTCCCCAAAAGAGGTGGAAAATTTGGGTGCGTCTTATATTCTGAATGTAGCTTTTCCAAAGTGGACAGTTTGATTTCACAGTAGTTTGGTTTACTTGGAGTTATACTGTGTTAAGTGTTCCCTTTATTTTTTTGAGCAGTATATATATGTCACCATGCTGGGTGACTCAACAGAAAAACCTGTACCCTGTTTCCCCGAAAATAAGACGTACCCCAAAAGTAAGGCATGTCAGAGGTTTTGCAGAATTTGCTAATGTAAGGCACCCCCCGAAAATAAGGTGGTCAAGTTTACATACGGTACGGTGGAAAAACATACGGTACCATTCAAAGTTGTTCATAGCAGTACAGTAATAATGTGGCGTCCCCTGCTGGCCTCTTCCATCGCTTTGTACCATTCAGTCTGCTGCTGTCTCACCGCCATTACAGTCTCCACTACAGTGCGTAGACTGTAGTTCCTCTGGTGGCCGGAAGCTGCAATAGCGGGAGTATACTGTTGTACCATATAAGTGCCGTCGTTTGTGTGTGTGGGTGCCATACTGACAGGTAGTGTACCGTAATCAGTGTACTGTACGGTACACTATCTTTGGGGGTGTCAGCTTTTCTGCCTGTGAATTTGTCTTATTTGAGAAATATAAGGCACCCCCCGAAAATAAGACGTAGCACAACGTTTGGAGCAAAAATTAATATAAGACAGTGTCTTATTTTCGGGGAAACACGGTAGTAATCTTTCCCTGGCTCAGCTGATAAAAGGGAGTAGAGCCTGTGGCTTAGAGGAAAAAACACTGCCTAGCAAGGCACAAGAGTCCAGGTTCGAATCCTAGAAGGGTATGGCTTGGCTGACGAAAGCTAAAAAGCTTGAAATAGATCTATACCAGTCTCCCTTTATTTCTTTATCAGTTCTTTGCAAGTTTGGAAAATATGGTTTGGTGTCTGGATGGACCCTGGAGTGGGGCTGAAAAGGCAAAAGGGAGCAGTGAGCTCCCCCCCAAATTTGAGTATGCTGGGTGACTGGACAGAAAAACACACACACACACACACATGCAAATTGCCCTTGTGCACCCCGTTTCCCCATCAAACAAAACCACATTAAATTTCAAATCAAACTTGGAAGTTGGCCCAGCACAACCATAATTTTCTGTGACTTAACAATCACAGGGAGAAGCAGTAAAAATAATTGGGTTTGGAACACAAGCTTATTAACGATAATTTTTAAGTTTTACCCTTTTGAAACAGTCTACCCAAATCCTAGCCCTGCACCCTTACAATCACGCTATGTAGGGATGTCACATTTTGTTTTATTTAAAAAATAATTACAAAACAGTATTAACAGGTATACAGTTGTACATATACAAAGTCTAGAGTTGTATTACTGTACAGTGTTACAATCCAGAGAAGTGTTGAAGCCCCAAATGGCTGGGTTGGCCCGGGGTGTGTGTGTGGAGAAAAGATATCCTGATTTTTTTTTTCTTTTCTTAAGTTTAATCTACTTAGGAGTCAGTTTCAAATTTTGCCGGTGAGGGAAGAGCAAAGGGCAGGCTCTGGTTGGTGAGCAGCAAACATCAGAATGATAGCAGAAAAGTGGGAGGGGGGAGAGAGAGATTAACCATCATGTTGATGTCTAGGGAACTTCCATTCTTGGAGGTTAGGGAGCTTCTAAGCTCTCTAATAATGATGGATGAATCTGTATTAATCCTGGTACAAGCTTGTAGTGCAAATACGTTCCTTGGGTTAAACAGATCATCCATTCACCCCAAGAGTCTTTTTTTTCCTTAAACCGTTTCTTTTATTCTTATGCCAAGGAAACACATGCATATCTGAGCAAAGAAGACGGATTCAACCACCATCTTTTAAAGTACCAAAGCAAGGATCGTTACAAGTTCCGCTTTCCCCATATATTTGTCGTATTTATGTATCTGTCACATCTATAAAACATGCTTGTCGCAAACCAGGCAGCTGGGCAGCCTCCCTCCATATTATAACTCTGGCAGTGCTCATCCAGATCCCAAAGCAGGATTCACTGCCTGGACCATGGGTGTCCAATTTTGGTTACTTTAAGACTTGTGGACTTCCAACTTGTGGCTGGCTGAGGAATTCTGGGAGTTGAAGTCCACAAGTCTTAAAGTTGTCAAGGTTGGGGAAAAAAACACTGGCCCAG